>NC_086451.1:47723901-47974639 GCF_028390025.1 Pseudophryne corroboree
AACGATGAGGGAGACTTTGAAATTCCAGCCTGTATCCCTGAGACACAATATCTACTACCCAGGGATCCAGGCCGGACGATACCCAGACATGACTGAAATGTCTGAGTCTCGCTCCCACTGGCCCCACCGCCGGGCCGTGCAGTCCACCGTCATGCGGAGGACTTTGGGGTACCTGAAGCAGGCTTTTGTTCCTGGGAACCTGCAGTGGCAGGTTTCTTGGACTTAACCCGTCCTCCCCTAAAGAAGGTATTGGATATTCTGGCCTTTCTAGGCTTGTTAGGCCGAAAGGACTGCTGTACAGCTGAGAAGGATTTCTTCGGAGCAGGTGCTGCTGAGGGAAGAAACGGAGACTTACCCGCTGTAGCAGTGGATATCCACGTGTCTAGAGCTTCCCCAAAGAGAGCCTGACCTGTATAGGGTAGAGACTCCACACTTCTTCTGGATTCCACGCCGGCCGACCAATGGCGCAGCCATAGTCCCCGACGAGCTGAAACAGACATGGAAGATATTCCTGCAGCCATGGAACCCAGGTCTTTCATGGATTCTACCATAAAACCTGCAGAATCATGTATGTTGCGTAAATATAATGCACAGTCATCCGTATCCCAATCCTCAAGCAAGGTAGCCGACCACTTTACTATTGCCTTTGCAATCCATGCACTAGCAATAGTGGGACGCAATATGGCCCCAGAGGCAGTATACATTGATTTAAGTGTGTTATCAATCATTCTGTCTGCCGGCTCCTTTAAGGCGGTAGATCCCGGAACAGGCAAAACCACCTTTTTTGAGAGTCTGGACACAGATGCGTCAACAATCGGAGGGTTTTCCCACTTTTTCCTATCCTCCTCAGGGAAAGGAAACGCCACCTGAACCCTTTTAGGGATCTGGAACTTTTTCTCAGTCTTTCCCCATGCTTTTTCAGATATAGCATTCAACTCCTTTGAAGCAGGGAAGGTTAGCGAGGCTTTTTTATTTTCAGTAAAAAAAAGCCTCCTCAACCTGCTCAGGTGTGGTATCATTAACATTTAACACATCTCTGATAGCCTCTATCAATAATTGCACCCCCCTTGCAAGAGATGCGGACCCCCGCAACACATCCCCATCACCGTCTGCAGTGTCAGAATCGGCATCTGTGTCGTCTCGTGTGACATGCACAAGCGCACGTTTGTGGGGGTATATAGCGGGTTGTCCTGAGGTACCAGACATAGGCCATACAGCCATAGAGCTATGTAATACCTGGGTTGCAGATTCATTACTAGCAACCCTGTCAGAAATCTGAGAAATCCAGGTTTTGATAGAGGAAAACCACTCTGGTTCCCTTGCTGGTATCTGTGCTAAACCAGTGCTAACCTGATTACATGGAATGGGATCATCCTGGGAGGATAAATCCCCTGCAACATCTGACACGGTGTCCCTGGACATAGCTAAAGGAGACCACCAAACACTCTCCACACACACACACACACACACACACACACACACACACACACACACACACACACACGTGGGGGCAGACAGAGTTTCCCCCCCCAAGAAAGTCAATAGAGACACAGAGATCAGAGCCAACCCACAATACAGCGCTTTTAGTAAAAGGCAACCACTTACCAGCGCAGACTGTGTCCCTTAATAGGAGACACAGTCGTTTTGCAGCCTCCCCTCCCTTCTACAACCCCCTGGTACCATGTACAGTCAGATGGAGCTGCTGTGGGGGGACCTGATCTTCCATCCAGCGCTGTGCAGGTAGGAAAATGGCGCTGGAACACTGCTGGGTCCGCTCTGAGAAGCTCCGTCCCCTTAATGGCGCTGTCTTCCCACTCTTCAGATTTCTCTACTGGCCTGAGGAAATTTGGTTGCTGAGATCCGCGGACCCCGACAGGCTTGCTGACCAGTGTGGGGGTAAGCGCTGGCCCAGGGCGCCCCTCACAGCGCCGCACTATGTTCCTCTGGTACCTTCGCGCTCCCTCCCCGTTGCCGCCATCTTCACACCGGCCCCCCACTTGCTAGGGGGGTCGGTGACTAACTCACCACTTCTGCAGCTCTATAAGGGGTTGGCGGCATGCTGCTGGGGCGAGCGGTCCCCTGTGGCAGAGACCGATCCGACCCCTCTGGAGCTCAGTGTCCAGTCAGCGGAGTCAGTGGCTCAGACCCTGCAGGGCGGACACTGCTCCCCCCCTTAGTCCTTCGCTGCAGGCAGGTTGTTGCCAACAGACTTTTGTAAAAAAACAAACTCTAAAGAATAACTTTTACTAGAAAAGCTCAGGAGAGCTCCCCTAGATGTGACCGGCTCCTCCGGGCACATTTTCTAAACTGAGTCTGGTAGGAGGGGCATAGAGGGAGGAGCCAACCCACACTCTCAAACTCTTAAAGTGCCAATGGCTCCTGGTGGACCTGTCTATACCCCATGGTACTAATGTGGACCCCAGCATCCTCTAGGACGTAAGAGAAAGAGTATGTGAGTGACTATGTAAGCAAATATGCAAAGGGAGTGAGGGAAAGAGAGTGGCAGTACTAGAAATAGAGAGGGGGTCTGTGTGGGGAAGGGAAGGTAAGGTAAGGGTAGGAGAATGAAGGGGAGTAAACCAGGACACGGCAAGAGAGTACATACAGTTTGATGAACAGCTATGGTTATTTAATGGGTATCAGGACTGGTACTGTGTAATGAGAAAAACAGGTGGACCAAGCTGCATGGTACTTATCAATCGTTATATTAAGGAGTCCAGTATTATATTTCATATGAGAGACAAACCAGATCTGGTTCACTACTACTTGTTTTGAGGATAGGCTATGCAGTTTCCAGTTGCGTGTTAGTTGATACCATCATGCACATGTGATGTGGAGGAGTTTGTTGAAGTGGTTGAGAAGATTATATTATCTGTGCACAAGCATGGATATCTTTGAAACCTTGACTGTTAGGGAACCTTGAGGACTGAAGGGCAGATGTATTAAGCTTGGAGAGTTGATAACGCACCAGTCAATCAGCCGCTGTAATTTTTCAAACCTATAATGATTGGAAATGTGCAATTAAAGAGTCAACTGGCATAGAACTTTCACAACCATTCAGGCTCAACATGAAGCCCTGGGTACTCTAACGTCCTGTGAGTTACTCGCTCTAAAAGACCAAAAGAAGCAAATCACTGTTTATTCGCTGATAAGGCATTCACATGTCCAGCCATGCTGCACATTGGCCCTCATTCCGAGTTGTTCGCTCGCTAGCTGCTTTTAGCAGCATTGCACACGCTAGGCCGCCGCCCTCTGGGAGTGTATCTTAGCTTAGCAGAATAGCGAACGAAAGATTAGCAGAACTGCTACTAAATAATTCCTTGCCGTTTCTGAGTAGCTCCAGACCTACTCCTAGATTGCGATCACCTCGGTCTGTTTAGTTCCTGGTTTGACGTTACAAACACGCCCTGCGTTCGGCCAGCCACTCCCCCATTTCTCCAGCCACTCCTGCGTTTCTACCTGGCACGCCTGCGTTTTTTAGCACACTCCCTGAAAACGCCAAGTTGCAGCCCAGAAACACCCACTTCCTGTCAATCACCCTACGATCATTCGAGCGTTGATAAAACGTCGCTCGAGCTTGTGTAAATCTCCAAAGTTTTGTGTTCAATTACTAAGCGCATGCGCGCTGCGTACTATGCGCATTTTCCACCTAATCGCTGCGTTGCGAAAAACGTCAACGAGCGAACAACTCGGAATGACCACCATTATCCTTTATTATTGTAGTTTCAGAAACTACAACTGCTTGTACATATATACTTAGCACGGCTCGGCTGTGCACTTACACCTGCTACGGCTCAGCTGTACACTTACGCCTGCTACGGCTCGGCTGTGCACTTACGCCTGCTACGGCTCGGCCGTACACTTACAAGTCTCAACAATCAAGCATACAGTATTTGTCACACCATGTACAGCTTGCTAATATCCTCTATTAGCACACTGAAACACGTGAGGCTCTACTTCATGTACTAAACTGCATAAACACTGGTCAGTGTTCCGCTGTGCATGGGTAGTAGTAACTTCAGTCCCCCCTTCCTGCTTTCCACTGATGGTTTCAATTTCAAGGAATGCAAGAGGAGATAAACGTTTATTTACATGTCTGTAAATTGCTCAGTTTGGTTGTGGATAAGTATGTTTCATTGCACAGAGCTTAGAAATGCATGTGTCACTCCAATGCACAGGTACTGTATAAAGGTTCTGGACGCTGTGTCACAAGCTATACTCTGCAGCAGTCATGTTGTGCGTCGCGAAGCCTCCCTCACTGCATGCTATTACTGTACAGTGAGTGTTTTTAACGCACACAGCGCTGTTTCCCTGCAGACGGTAATCCAAGCTACTGTATTTGAAATAAGATGTATTTAGGTGACATACACTACTTGTAATGTAAGTTGTAAATGATGTAACAGCACTCGGTGTAAGCACAGTCTGTGTTAGTGTCACACACTACAGTTGCAGCACTCATGCCCCGTACACTACAGGTTACAATACCATACACCTCTGTAAAGTGGTCATGGGCTTTCTGTTTAACTCAAAAAGCTTCAATTGACGTGTATAGAGGTTCTGGACTTTTCCCTGCAAATTACAGAGCCACACTGCGTGTGTCAGACGATGCAAAGTATTCAGCACTCCACGGGTTGTGAAAAGCGTCACACGCAGCCGGCATCTGTTGTGAATGTGCGTACTGAAACCTACAACTATTTCACTAGTCCCTGCAGCGGCAGCTAACCAGACACCTACCTCACAGACTAACACATACTCCAACTGCTCCGTGCACACGTGCAACCCAAACAACGCACTTCTCAATAGTGCGCACCTACTGTACAGGGCCGTCTTTTCCTATGAGCTTAATGGCCGGCTGCCCAAAGGCCCCAGGATTCCAATACGTCACCTCTCCCGATCGCTCTCTTTAGTCTTCACCTTCTCTCTCCTCCCCGCCCTCTTTTTAGTTACTCCACTACCTTATGTGCCTCATAAGACTGCATGTCTTTGGGCAGGGCCACCTTCACTCTTAAGTCATTGTACAGTGTTTGTATCATGATGCCCTCAATTTATAGCGTTTTATGTTGGTGATTTATAAAAAGAAGATTTATGGTAGACTTACCATTGTTAAATCTTTCTGTGAGGTACACTGGTTTCCACACGGAATAACATCGGGGTGTAGAGTTGGATCTTGATCCGAGGCACCAACAGGCTGAAGCTTTGACTGTTTCCAGGATGCACTGCACCGCCTCCTCTATAGCCCCGCCTCCAGGCACTGGAGCTCAGTTTTGTTAACCAGTCCAATGCAGTAGCAGGTAAGAGAGATGGTAAATGTTAGTCACGTAGAACCACATTCTCACAACAGGAGAAGGTACCAGCGGCTAATGCCATACAAATCCAAGAAAGCTAATTGTGTCAGGGTGGGTGCCCTGCGGAATCCAGTGTACCTCGCAGAAAGAGAGTTAACAATGGTAAGTCTACCATAACTCTCCTTTTCTGCAGCAGGGTACACTGTGTTCCACAGGCAAAACATCGGGTGATGTCCTAAAGCAGTTCCTCAAGGGAGGGGACGCACCTTAGTGGATGTGAGAATCCGGCGTCCAAAGAAAACATCCTGGAAGGCAAAGGTAATATAGGTATAGAACCTAAGAAACGTGTTCACAGAAGACCACGTAGCCACCTTGCACAATTGTTCTGCGGATGCGCCACGGCGGCCCGCCCAAGTAGGTCCAACAGACCGAGTAGAATGGGCTTTAATAGCAGCAGGAGCTGGGAGTCCAAACTGCGCATAACATTGTGCAATCACCATTCTAATCCATCTGGCCAAAGTCTGCTTATTCGCAGGCCAGGAAACCAAACAGGACAAAAAGGGAATCTGACCTCCTGATAGAGGCAGCCCTCTCCTCATAGATACGGAGAGCCCGTACCACATCCAAAGAACGTTCTTTGGGAGACAAATCCGAAGAGATAAAGGCCGGGACCACAATCTCTTCATGGAGGGGACCGTGCTTTGCGGTCACTTCAATGTGAAACTAAATGGATTTACAGATTGAGCACTTTAGTCCCGAGGGGTTTAAATGACCACCTGGGTTTATCTAATTTTGTAATTCTAGGTATATATGAAAAATAGGATTTTAATTACCTACCAGTAAATCCTTTTCTCGTAGTCTGTAGAGGATGCTGGGGTCCACATTAGTACCATGGGGTATAGATGGGTCCACTAGGAGCCATTGGCACTTTAAGAGTTTGAGAGTGTGGGCTGGCTCCTCCCTCTATGCCCCTCCTACCAGACTCAGTCTAGAAACTGTGCCCGAGGAGACTGACATCTTCGAGAGAAGGATTTTACACAGATAGTGGCGAGATTCATACCAGCTCACACATACAAGGCAAACCAAGCTAACTAGCTTGAAACTCAGCAACCGCTGAAACAGTACTTACCAAGTTACAATGCAGTACTCAACCAAAAACAAAGTTGTACTGAACCAGATAACCACTGCAGGAAAACGAAGCGCTGGGCGGGCGCCCAGCATCATCTACGGACTACGAGAAAAGGATTCACCGGTAGGTAATTAAAATCCTATTTTCTCTTACGTCCTAGAGGATGCTGGGGTCCACATTAGTACCATGGGGATGTACCAAAGCTCCCAGAATGGGAGGGAGAGCGCGGAGGCTCCTGCAGAACTAATTGACCAAACTTTAGGTCCTCAGAGGCCAAAGTATCGAACTTATAGAACTTAGCAAACGTGTTCGACCCAGACCAAGTAGCCGCTCGGCAGAGTTGCAAAGCAGAGATGCCCCGGGCAGCCGCCCAGGAAGAACCCACCTTACGAGTAGAGTGAACCTTAACAGATGTAAGACACGGCAAGCCTGCTGTAGAATACGCATACTGGCTAGTGAACCTGATCCAGCGAGAGATCGTCTGCTTAGAAGCAGGACACCCAATTTTCTTGGTATCATACAGGACAAACAGAGAGTCCAATTTTCTGTGATGAGCAGTCCTCTTCACGTAGATTTTTAGAGTCCTTACAACATCTAAGGACTTTGATGAAATTGAGGAGTTAGTCGCAACTGGCACCACAATAGGTTGGTTGATATGAAATGCCGACACAGCCTTCGGAAGGAACTGCTGACGCGGAGCTCAGCTCTATCTTCATGGAAGATCAAGTAGGGACTTTTATAGGACAAAGCTCCCAACTCAGACACACGTCTAGCAGAAGCTAAGGCCAACAAAGTGACAGCCTTCCACGTGAGAAGCTTGACCTCAACCTCCTGTAGAGGCTCAAACCAGTCCGACTTGAGGAACTGCAACACCACGTTAAGATCCCAGGGCCGTCAAACGTAGCTGCAGTAAGTCTTGATAGGTGAACGGCCCCTGCTGCAGCAGGTCCTCCCGAAGAGGAAGAGGCCTCGGCTCTTCTAGCAGTAGATCCAGAAGATCCGCGTACCAAGTCCTTCTTGGCCAGTCTGGAGCAATAAGGATCGCTTGAATTCTTGTTCTCCTTATGAGCTTTAGAATTCTTGGAATGAGTGAAAGTGGAGGAAACACGTACACTGACTGGAACACCCACGGAGTCACCAGGGCGTCCACTGCCATGGCTTGCGGATCCCTCGATCTGGAACAATAACGCTGAAACTTCTTGTTGAGATGAGAGGCCATCATGTCTATTTGAGGTAAACCCCAAAGATCTGTTACCTCCCTGAACACCTCCGGATGGAGACCCCACTCCCCTGGATGGAGATCGTGTCTGAGGAAGTCCGCTTCCCAGTTGTCTGCTTCCAGAATGAAGATTGCTGACAGCGCCAATGCATGTTTTTCTGCCCAGAGGATGATTCTTGTTACCTCTGACATTGTAGCTCTGCTCTTCGTTCCGCCCTGTCGGTTTATGTAAGCCACTGTCGTTACCTTGTCCGACTGCACTTGAATGGCCCGGTTTCTCAGAAGATGGGCAGCTTGGAGAAGACCATTGTAGAAGGCTCTAATTTCCAGAATGTTTATCGGTAGGCCGGCTTCCAGATTTGACCACCTTCCTTGGAATGTTTCCCCTTGAGTGACTGCGCCCCAGCCCCGGAGACTTACATCCGTGGTTAGAAGGATCCAGTCCTGAATCCTGAACCTGCGGCCCTCCAGAAGGTGAGGTAATTGAAGCCACCAGAGGAGTGAAATCCTAGCCCTTGGCGACAGACGTATTCTCTGGTGCATGTGTAGATGAGATCCCGACCACTTGTCCAGGAGATCCAGTTGGAAGGGCCAAGCATGAAACCTTCCATACTGCAGAGCCACCATCTTCCCCAGAAGGCGAATGCACTGATGAACCGAGACCCGGGCAGGCTTCATGACATCCTGGACCATTGTTTGTATCACCAACGCTTTCTCTTCCGGAAGAAATACTCTCTGCACTTCCGTGTCGAGGATCATTCCCAGAAAGGACAACCTCCTGGTCGGTTCCAAATGTGATTTCGGAAGGTTCAGGATCCAACAGTGTTCCCTGAGCAGATGAGTCGTGAGAACAATGGACTGCACCAACTTCTCCTTGGACGATGCCTTTATCAGCAGATCGTCCAGATACGGGATTATATTCACCCCTTGTCTGCGGAGGAGAACCATCATCTCCGCCATCACCTTGGTGACCACCCTCGGTACTGTGGAAAGGCCGAATGGCAATGCCTGGAATTGAAAATGACTGTCTAACAGTGCAAATCGGAGAAAAGCTTGATGCGGCGGCCAAATTGGAATGTGGAGGTACGCATCCTTGATATCCAGGGACACCAGGAATTCCCCCTCCTCCAGACCTGATATCAGTGCCCTCAGAGACTCCATTTTGAACTTGAACTCCCTCAGAAAGGGGTTTAGCGATTTTAAGTTCAAAATGGGCCTGACCGAACCATCCGGTTTCGGTACCACAAAAAGGTTCGAATAGTAACCCTTGGTTTGCAAATGCAGTGGAACTGGTACAATGACCTGTGATGAACTTTTGGATGGCTTCCTGTAAGACAGCCCTGTCTGCCAGCAGAGCTGGCAAGCCTGATTTGAAGAACCGGTGAGGTGGGAGATCTTGAAACTCCAGCCTGTACCCCTGGGACACAATATCCTGTACCCAGGGATCCAGGCCGGATGACACCCAGACGTGGCTGAAATGCCTGAGTATCGCCCCCCACCGGCCCTGCCTCCAGGCCGCGCGGTCCACCGTCATGCTGAGGACTTAAGCGTACCTGAAGCAGGCTTCTGTTCCTGGGAACCCGCGGCAGCAGGTTTCTTGGATTTCGGTCGACCTCCCCTAAAGAAGGTATTAGACGGCTTGGCCTTTCTTGCTTTAGCAGCCCGAAAGGACTGTGATACAGGAGGTGTAAAAGGTTTCTTCTTAGCCGGTGCAGCTGAGGGAAGAAAAGGTGACTTACCCGCAGTAGCCGTGGAAATCCTCGCATCCAACGCCTCCCCAAATAGAATCTGACCTGTTTAGGGTAGGGTCGCCACACCTCTCCTGGATTCTGCGTCGGCAGACCACTGGCGCAGCCAAAGTCCTCTGCGAGCTGAGATAGACATGGAAGATATCCCTGCAGCCACTGAACCCAGGTCTTTCATGGATTCCACCATAAATCCTGCAGAATCCTGAATGTTACATAAAAACAATTCAACATCACTTTTATCCATTGTATCCAAATCTTCAAGTAACGTGCCAGACCACTTTACTATAGCTTTGGATATCCATGCACAGGCAATAGTAGGACGTAGTATCGCCTCTGAAGCCGTGTATATAGATTTAAGCGTAGCGTCAATTTTGCGATCAGCCGTTTTTTTTTTAATGTGGTAGATCCTGGGACAGGTAAAACCACCTTTTTTGAGAGTCTGGATACAGACGCGTCAACTATTGGTGGATTTTCCCATTTTTTTCTATCCTCCTAGGGAAAGGGAAAGCAACCAGAACCATTCTAGGGATCTGAAATTTTATCTCCGGGTTCTCCCAGGCCTTCTCAAAAATAGCGTTTAATTATTTAGACGCAGGGAAGGTTAGCGAGGCTTTCTTATAGTCTGTGAAGTAAGCCTCCTCAACCTGCTCAGGTGTTGTATCAGCAATATTCAAAACATCTCTAATGGCCTCTATCATCAACTGCACCCCTTTTGCAAGAGATGCCGCCCTCCGTAGTACATCCCCATCACCGTCTGCCATTTCAGAGTCGGTATCCGGGGCAAGAGCACGTTTTTGGGAGCGTACATCAGGGGGCCCTGAGGTAATAGAACCGGACCAAGCAGCCATAGAGTCCTGTAAAACCTGAGTTGCAGACTCATTTTGTGCAATGTCGAAGTCAAAAATATTACATACACACCACATACAAACTCCAAACAGAGAGGTCTCTGTGCGTGCGCATACACGCAGCGTGCACAGCGATATATGGTAGCATACACATTCACACAGACAAGCCACAAAGATATATTCAACACATATTTCATACAACACATAAATTAAACATGTCAAGCACCAGACATTATAATGCATTTATATAATAGAGTTTAACATCAGATGTATATGTATTATTGGAACGGAGCGAGATGGACATGTCATGCTTAGTGTCAAAATGATCAAGAGAATGTGTGTGTTGGTTTGATAGCTACAGTATGGGTGGATTGTGGCACATTGCAATGATTAGTTATGATTAAATGTATGAATATGAAGCCACAATTCTAAAGTGAACAAAGGATTTCCTGAAGGACAGCATGTGTGCAGAAAGAAACCAATGGCTAACCCCTAGGATTTCATCATCAAGCTGGACGTTGCTTGCATATGAACGGACCAATAACACATCATGAATGAGAGATCTCCCTCCCCTGGACCAATAACAGAAGACTCAGTCCCAGACATGTACCTCCCCCAATACACACTATATAGGTATTTCCCCTCACATAGGAAGCTCTATTTTTCATTGCTGTTGGTGCAGATTCAAAGATGGAGAGGACTGTGCATTGAGGGACAGGGTGAAGTATGCTGGCTGTAATTGATCCTTATGTAACTACAACTGCTTCTTGTGTAATTATAACTGTGTAACCATATATATATATATATATATATACTGTACATATGTTATATTGTTTGCATACCCTTTTAATATCGTATATATATATCTCTGAGTGTTGGACCTCAGCCTGTGTGCGACTGCTTGCTTTCTCTTAAGGGATGTAGTGTTTGCGACGTACAGCGCACTTTTATGGTATATGGTAATAAGATGCGCCATGCGTCCACAGCATATATTAACGCTGGCATTTGAAATGTTTATTCAGAAATAATTAGAATTTTACAGTTGGGGGCTCGCAGCCAGGATATCACGTACTTAATGATGCGCAGTACAAACGCTGCTGTGGTCTACCGGCTAAGGATGGATGCATCTAGATGCTGCTGAACCGCATGCTGTTTTTATGTGTTATCAGTAAGGAGCTGATATGACTCAAGGGACAATATATTTCTTTGTTGTGTGAGTGTGACAAAAATGCACAATATTAGAAATGCTACAGCGTATTTTTATTGTTGCTAAAACGAGGTTCAATAAGTCATATTGTGTTTGATTCAGATTGGATTGTTTATCTGTTAAGTAAATTTAAAGAGCATTTAAAAGTTGGTGCATAGGTATGATATAGCTGTGTTAGCATGCTGAGGCCTATTCGCATACTGCTAACGCAAACATTAAGTCACAAACTTCTGGGGGCTTGTATAAATTGGGATTTATTTGTGACAAAAGAGCTAGCCGCATGGTATTCTGGCCGCATGGTGTGATCACCATTTTGTCCATGCACAGGCTTGGGAAGGAGGAGGAGCAGTGGCCATTATATGTACGTAAGGTTACTCTCTATCCACTTAGCTAACAGCTGACTTTCAGTTTGTTTAAACAATCTGTAGCCTTTGTCACAATATAAACAATAATAAGAATTTACTTACCGATAATTCTATTTCTCGGAGTCCGTAGTGGATGCTGGGGTTCCTGAAAGGACCATGGGGAATAGCGGCTCCGCAGGAGACAGGGCACAAAAAGTAAAGCTTTAGGATCAGGTGGTGTGCACTGGCTCCTCCCCCTATGACCCTCCTCCAAGCCTCAGTTAGGATACTGTGCCCGGACGAGCGTACACAATAAGGAAGGATTTTGAATCCCGGGTAAGACTCATACCAGCCACACCAATCACACTGTACAACCTGTGATCTGAACCCAGTTAACAGTATGATAACAGCGGAGCCTCTGAAAAGATGGCTCACAACAATAATAACCCGATTTTTGTAACTATGTACAAGTATTGCAGATAATCCGCACTTGGGATGGGCGCCCAGCATCCACTACGGACTCCGAGAAATAGAATTATCGGTAAGTAAATTCTTATTTTCTCTATCGTCCTAGTGGATGCTGGGGTTCCTGAAAGGACCATGGGGATTATACCAAAGCTCCCAAACGGGCGGGAGAGTGCGGATGACTCTGCAGCACCAAATGAGAGAACTCCAGGTCCTCCTTAGCCAGGGTATCAAATTTGTAGGATTTTACAAACGTGTTTGCCCCTGACTAAGTAGCCGCTCGGCAAAGTTGTAAAGCCGAGACCCCTCGGGCAGCCGCCCAAGATGAGCCCACCTTCCTTGTGGAATGGGCATTTACATATTTTGGCTGTGGCAGGCCTGCCACAGAATGTGCAAGCTGAATTGTATTACACATCCAACTAGCAATAGTCTGCTTAGAAGCAAGAGCACCCAGTTTGTTGGGTGCATACAGGATAACAGCAAGTCAGTTTTCCTGACTCCAGCCGTTCAGGAACCTATATTTTCAGGGCCCTGACAACATCTAGCAACTTGGAGTCCTCCAAGTCCCTAGTAGGCGCAAGGCACCACAATAAGCTGGTTCAGGTGAAACACTGACACCACCTTAGGGAGAGAACTGGGGACGAGTCCGCAGCTCTGCCCTGTCCGAATGGACAAACAGATATGGGCTTTTTTGAGAAAAAAACCACCAATTTGACACTCGCCTGGCCCAGGCCAGGGCCAAGAGCATGGTCACTTTTCATGTGAGATGCTTCAAATCCACAGATTTGACTGGTTTTAAACCAATGTGATTTGAGGAATCCCAGAACTACGTTGAGATCCCACAGTGCCACTGGAGGCACAAAAGGGGGTTGTATATGCAATACTCCCTTGACAAACTTCTGGACTTCAGGAACTGAAGCCAATTCTTTCTGGAAGAAAATCGACAGGGCCGAAATTTGAACCTTAATGGACCCCAATTTGAGGCCCATAGACACTCCTGTTTGCAGGAAATGCAGGAATCGACCGAGTTGAAATTTCTTCGTGGGGCCTTCCTGGCCTCACACCACGCAACATATTTTCGCCACATGTGGTGATAATGTTGTGCGGTCACCTCCTTCCTGGCTTTGACCAGGGTAGGAATGACCTCTTCCGGAATGCCTTTTTCCCTTAGGATCCGGCGTTCCACCGCCATGCCGTCAAACGCAGCTGCGGTAAGTCTTGGAACAGACATGGTACTTGCTGAAGCAAGTCCCTTCTTAGCGGCAGAGGCCATAAGTCCTCTGTGAGCATCTCTTGAAGTTCCGGGTACCAAGTCCTTCTTGGCCAATCCGGAGCCATGAGTATAGTTCTTACTCCTCTACGTCTTATAATTCTCAGTACCTTAGGTATGAGAAGCAGAGGAGGGAACACATACACCGACTGGTACACCCACGGTGTTACCAGAACGTCCACAGCTATTGCCTGAGGGTCTCTTGACCTGGCGCAATACCTGTCCCGTTTTTTGTTCAGACGGGACGCCATCATGTCCACCTTTGGTATTTCCCAACGGTTCACAATCATGTGGAAAAACTTCCCGATGAAGTTTCCACTCTCCCGGGTGGAGGTCGTGCCTGCTGAGGAAGTCTGCTTCCCAGTTTCCATTCCCGGAATGAAACACTGCTGACAGTGCTATCACATGATTTTCCGCCCAGCGAAAAGTCCTTGCAGTTTTTGCCATTGCCCTCCTGCTTCTTGTGCCGCCCTGTCTGTTTACGTGGGCGACTGCCGTGATGTTTTTCCCACTGGATCAATACCGGCTGACCTTGAAGCAGAGGTCTTGCTAAGCTTAGAGCATTATAAAATTACCCTTAGCTCCAGTATATTTATGTGGAGAAAAGTCTCCAGACTTGATCACACTCCCTGGAAATTTTTTCCTTGTGTGACTGCTCCCCAGCCTCTCGGGCTGGCCTCCGTGGTCACCAGCATCCAATCCTGAATGCCGAATCTGCGGCCCTCTAGAAGATGAGCACTCTGTAACCACCACAGGAGAGACACCCTTGTCCTTGGATATAGGGTTATCCGCTGATGCATCTGAAGATGCGATCCGGACCATTTGTCCAGCAGATCCCACTGAAAAGTTCTTGCGTGAAATCTGCCGAATGGAATTGCTTCGTAGGAAGCCACCATTTTTACCAGGACCCTTGTGCAATGATGCACTGACACTTTTCCTGGTTTTAGGAGGTTCCTGACTAGCTCGGATAACTCCCTGGCTTTCTCTTCCGGGAGAAACACCTTTTTCTGGACTGTGTCCAGAATCATCCCTAGGCACAGCAGACGTGTCGTCGGGATCAGCTGCGATTTTGGAATATTTAGAATCCACCCGTGCTGTTGTAGCAGTATCCGAGATAGTGCTACTCCGACCTCCAACTGTTCCCTGGACTTTGCCCTTATCAGGAGATCGTCCAAGTAAGGGATAATTAAGACGCCTTTTCTTCGAAGAAGAATCATCATTTCGGCCATTACCTTGGTAAAGACCCGGGGTGCCGTGGACAATCCAAACGGCAGCGTCTGAAACTGATAGTGACAGTTCTGTACCACGAACCTGAAGTACCCTTAGTGAGAAGGGCAAATTTGGGACATGGAGGTAAGCATCCCTGATGTCCCGGGACACTATATAGTCCCCTTCTTCCTGGTTCGTTATCACTGCTCTGAGTGACTCCATCTTGATTTGAACCTTTGTAAGTGTTCAAATTTTTTAGATTTAGAATAGGTCTCACCTAGCCTTCTGGCTTCAGTACCACAATATAGTGTGGAATAATACCCCTTTTCTTGTTGTAGGAGGGGTAATTTGATTATCACCTGCTGGGAATACAGCTTGTGAATTGTTTCCCATACTGCCTCCTTGTCGGAGGGAGACCTTGGTAAAGCAGACTTCAGGAGCCTGCGAGGGGGAAACGTCTCGACATTCCAATCTGTACCCCTGGGATACTACTTGTAGGATCCAGGGGTCCTGTACGGTCCCAGCGTCATGCTGAGAGCTTGGCAGAAGCGGTGGAAGGCTTCTGTTCCTGGGAATGGGCTGCCTGCTGCAGTCTTCTTCCCTTTCCTCTATCCCTGGGCAGATATGACTCTTATAGGGACGAAAGGACTGAGGCTGAAAAGACGGTGTCTTTTTCTGCAGAGATGTGACTTAGGGTAAAAACGGTGGATTTTCCAGCAGTTGCCGTGGCCACCAGGTCCGATGGACCGACCCCAAATAACTCCTCTTCCTTTATACGGCAATACACCTTTGTGCCGTTTGGAATCTGCATCACCTGACCACTGTCGTGTCCATAAACATCTTCTGGCAGATATGGACATCGCACTTACTCTTGATGCCAGAGTGCAAATATCCCTCTGTGCATCTCGTATATATAGAAATGCATCCTTTAAATGCTCTATAGTCAATAAAATACTGTCCCTGTCAAGGGTATCAATATTTTTAGTCAGGGAATCCGACCAAGCCACCCCAGCTCTGCACATCCAGGCTGAGGCGATCGCTGGTCGCAGTATAACACCAGTATGTGTGTATATACTTTTTATGATATTTTCCAGCCTCCTGTCAGCTGGCTCCTTGAGGACGGCCCTATCTATAGACGGTACCGCCACTTGTTTTGATAAGCGTGTGAGCGCCTTATCCACCCTAAGGGGTGTTTCCCACCGCGCCCTAACTTCTGGCGGGAAAGGGTATACCGCCAATAATTTTCTATCGGGGGGAACCCACGCATCATCACACACTTCATTTAATTTATCTGATTCAGGAAAAACTACAGGTAGTTTTTTCACATCCCACATAATACCCTCTTTTGTGGTACTTGTAGTATCAGAAATATGTAACACCTCCTTCATTGCCCTTAACAAGTAACGTGTGGCCCTAAAGGGAAATACGTTTGTTTCTTCACCGTCGACACTGAAATCAGTGTCCGTGTCTGTGGACCGACTGAGGTAAAAGGACGTTTTAACGCCCCTGACGGTGTTTGAGACGCCTGGACAGGTACTAATTTGTTTGCCAGCCGTCTCATGTCGCCAACCGACCTTGCAGCGTGTTGACATTATCACATAATTCCATAAATAAGCCATCCATTCCGGTGTCGACTCCCTAGAGAGTGACATCACCATTACAGGCAATTTGCTCCGCCTCCTCACCAACATCGTCCTCATACATGTCGACACACACGTACCGACATATAGCACACACACACAGGGAATGCTCTGATAGAGGACAGGACCCCACTAGCCCCTTGGGGAGACAGAGGGAGAGTTTGCCAGCACACACCAAAGCGCTATATTTTACAGGGATAGCCTTATAATAAGTGCTCCCTTATAGCTGCTTTTATAAAATCACAATTTCGCCAAATTTTGCCCCCCCTCTCTTGATTTAACCCTGTTTCTGTAGTGCAGTGCAGGGGAGAGCCTGGGAGCCTTCCTGACCAGCGGAACTGTGTGAGGAAATGGCGCTGTGTGCTGAGGAGATAGGCCCCGCCCCCTTTTCGGCGGGCTCGTCTCCCGCTTAAAAATGGATTCTGGCAGGGGTTAAATATCTCCATATAGCCCCGGAGGCTATATGTGAGGTATTTTTTGCCAAAAAAAGGATTTTCATTGCTGCCCAGGGCGCCCCCCCCCCCGCGCCCTGCACCCTCAGTGACTGCCGTGTGAAGTGTGCTGAGAGCAATGGCGCACAGCTGCAGTGCTGTGCGCTACCTTAAGAAGACTGAGGAGTCTTCTGCCGCCGATTCTGGACCTTCTTCTCTTTTCAGCATCTGCAAGGGGGCCGGCGGCGAGGCTCCGGTGACCATCCAGGCTGTACCTGTGATCGTCCCTCTGGAGCTAATGTCCAGTAGCCAAAGAAGCCAATCCATCCTGCACGCAGGTGAGTTCACTTCTTCTCCCCTAAGTCCCTCGATGCAGTGATCCTGTTGCCAGCAGGACTCACTGTAAAATAAAAAACCTAAGCTAAACTTTTCTAAGCAGCTCTTTAGGAGAGCCACCTAGATTGCACCCTTCTCGGCCGGGCACAAAAACCTAACTGAGGCTTGGAGGAGGGTCATAGGGGGAGGAGCCAGTGCACACAACCTGATCCTAAAGCTTTACTTTTTGTGCCCTGTCTCCTGCGGAGCCGCTATTCCCCATGGTCCTTTCAGGAACCCCAGCATCCACTAGGACGATAGAGAAACATATGTACAAATCCAACACCATTTAAAAGATACCAATGAATTAAAGTAACCCATGCTGTAGTCAATTATAAACAATGTTTCAATTGGGCCTAGTGAGAGTAATAATAATAGTGAGATAAATACTTAATGTAAGAACTACACACAGATGAAGAGGGTTTTTTTCCTCCAGGATTTGTTAACCCTCTGCTTGCTCAATTGAAATGTTAATGAACCTATTCAACTACTCTGGAACAACAAGCATGTGAACATCTGTTGATATGCAAAGTAGAGGCTCTGTAGAAACTACATTCATTATGTGTGTATGAATACATATGCTGTGTGAGGGGTTTCATAGAAGTGTAATAAATAATGTGTGTATATATGTTATATTATTATTATTATTATTATTATTATTATATGGATATTTGTATCAGTGTATGTACTGCAAGATAGCTATCCAACCTGAATCATAGCATTTAAATTATAGTCAATAGCCATATTATATTGAAGTGTTTTAAAATTGATTGTTAAAGTGTTATTGTTAACGAAAATTCGCAAAATATTTGACGCACAGGCGGGAAACGTAAGTGCGTATTTACGCAAGTGGAAGTTAGCCGCATAATAGAAATTGATTGCTAAAGTGGGATAAAACACATTTTAACAGGTAACTATCCGATTAAAAAGCACATTACTATAATACTTTGTTTAAAGTGTAATACCTTTAAGGGGATGTTATCAATCACTGGTAAATGACTTTTTTTTTCTGTACAGAAAACGTAAAAGTATGGGTTGTTGAAAAGTAAGTGTGATTGTATTGAACCCCGGAATTCGGGTTCTCGTAGAAGACACTGAGTTAGCAGAGGCTTAGTGGCGTGAAGGCTAGCGACCTTACGTATTGAGATTGACGCATGTAGTGAAAAAACGTGAGGAGGAGCGTGATTTGATGTTACGCTCCGGCTGTGGAGCGCAGCTAGTGGAATTCGACCGCCGTGATCGCAGGGCGTATAGATAACAAGTATCTATAAGCCATGCGATTGGACCGCCTGTCTGTGCGTGCGATACGCAGTGCAACATGATACAATTTGCATTATTTTGCGCAAATTGCGTTATCATATGCGCTGTGTTAGCATACGCAGACATGATTTGTGTAAAGAAAAGGAAGTTTCGCACTCTCAGGAAACATTCCAACAGGCTTTCAACCTCCACTGAAAAAGTGAAGTATTAATTCTGTTAATGCTTCATACTTCCAGTGCAGGGCTCTGGTAGGATCCTCAATGGGTATGCGGGAAATCACTACAGGAGTGAGTCGTGGTACATTCCAGTGGAGGAGCGAGTGAAAAGCGCTCAAAGGAACTTTTCACCGTTGTCTCGTGTGGGCCATTTGGTGTGTTGTGAAAAATGCCCAGTCGGCGCCAAATGGGCATGCGAGAGGCGTTTAGGAGCCAGGGTTCAGGCTGAGGAGCAGAGGCCAAGAGGGTCCGCTCGGTATATTATGTGTGGGAAATATGGTCCACACACAGAGGCTTTTTGTAACGATTGAGTACGTATGAATGGTGGAATATTATTTCCAGTGATTGGTGGTTTTGATCCTGTGGTATTGCAGGTAGTATGTTTAACCAAAGTCATATAAGACAAGAACCAAAACATAATAACTGTTTGAACTCATAGCAACAATAAATAAGTAGCCGCAGGCACCACAATAGGTTGGTTCAAATGAAAAGATGACACCACCTTTGGCAGAAATTGCGGACGAGTCCGTAATTCTGCCCTGTCCATATGGAAAACCAGATAGGGGCTTTTACATGACAAAGCTGCCAATTCTGACACACGCCTAGCCGAAGCTAAGGCCAATAGCATGACCACTTTCCACGTGAGATATTTTAACTCCACGGTCTTAAGTGGCTCAAACCAGTGAGATTTCAGGAAACTCAACACCACGTTAAGATCCCAAGGTGCCACTGGTGGTACAAAAGGGGGCTGAATATGCAGCACTCCCTTTACAAACGTCTGAACTTCAGGTAGAGAAGCTAGTTTTTTATGAAAGAAAATGGATAGGGCCGAAATCTGGACCTTAATGGACCCCAATTTTAGGCCCAAAGTCACTCCCGACTGTAGGAAGTGAAGGAAACGGCCCAGCTGGAATTCCTCTGTAGAGGCATTCCTGGCCTCACACCCAGCAACATATTTTCGCCGTATACAGTGATAATGTTTAGCCGTCATGTCCTTACTAGCCTTTATCCGCGTAGGAATAACCTCATCCGGAATCCCTTTTTTCTACTAGGATCCGGCGTTCAACCGCCATGCCGTCAAACGCAGCTGCGGTAAGTCTTGGAACAGACAAGGTCCCTGCTGCAACAGATCCTGCCCTAGAGGCAGAGGCCATGGGTCCTCTGTGAGCATTTCTTGCAGCTCTGGATACCAAGTCCTTCTTGGCCAATCCGGAACAATGAGTATTGTTCTCACTCCTCTTTTCCTTATGATTCTCAGCACCTTGGGTAAGAGAGGAAGAGGAGGAAACACATAAACCGACTGGAACATCCACGGTGTCACCAGTGCGTCTACAGCTATCGCCTGAGAGTCTCTTGACCTGGCGCAATACCTCTGTAGCTTTTAGTTGAGGCGGGATGCCATCATGTCCACCTGTGGCAGTTCCCACCGACCTACAATCTGCGCGAAGACTTCTTGATGAAGTCCCCCCTATCCCGGGTGGAGGTCGTGCCTGCTGAGGAAGTCTGCTTCCCAGTTGTCCACTCCCGGAATGAACACTGCTGATAGTGCTCTTACGTGATTCTCCGCCCATCGAAGAATTCTGGTGGCTTCTCGCCACCCTGCTCCTTGTGCCGCCTTGGCGGTTTACATGAGCCACTGCGGTGATGTCGTCTGACTGGATCAGCACCGATTGGTTGCGAAGCAGGGTCTCCGCTTGACTTAGGGCGTTATATATGGCCCTTAGTTCCAGGATATTGATGTGAAGGCAAGTCTCCTAACTTGACCACAGCTCTTGGAATCTTCTTCCCTGAGTGACTGCCCCCCACCCTCGGAGGCTTGCATCCGTGGTCACCAGCACCCAGTCCTGAATGCCGAACCTGCGGCCCTCGAGAAGGTGAGTACTCTGCAGCCACCACAGGAGAGACACCCTGGCCCCGGGGGATAGGGTGATTAACCGATGCATCTAAAGATGTGATCCGGACCACTTTGTCCAGTAAGTCCCATTAGAAGGTCCTCTCATGGAACCTGCCGAAAGGAATGGCCTCGTATGATGCCACCATCCTTCCCAGGACCCGAGTGCAGTGATGCACTGACACCTGTTTTGGTTTTAATAGATTCCTGACCAGTGTCACGAGCTCCTGAGCTCTCTCTATCGGGAGATAAACCCTTTTCTGGTCTGTGTCTAGGATCATGCCTAGGAGAGGCAGATGAGCTGTAGGAACCAACTGCGACTTTGGAATATATAGAATCCAGCCGTGTTGCCGTTACACTTCCAGAGAAAGTGATACGCTGTTCAGCCACTGCTCTCTTGATCTCGCTTTTATCAGGAGATCGTCCAAGTACGTGATAATAGTGACACCTTGCTTCCGCAGGAGCACCATCATTTCCGCCATTACCTTGGTGAATATTCTCGGGGCCGTGGAGAGACCAAACGGCAACGTCTGAAATTGGTAATGACAATCCCGTACCGCAATTCTGAGGTACGCCTGATGAGGTGGATAAATGGGGACATGAAGGTATGCCTCCTTTATGTCCCGAGTCACGATAAAATCTCCCCCTTTCAGGCTTGTAACGACCGCTCTTAGCGATTCCATCTTGAACTTGAACCTTTTCAGGTATATGTTCAGGGATTTTAAATTCAATATGGGTCTGACCGAACCGTCTGGTTTCGGGACTACCACATGGTCGAATAATAACCCCCTCCTTGTCGAAGGAGGGGAACCTTAACCACCACCTGTTGAAGATACAATTTGTGAATTGCAGTTAACCCTGTTTCCCTCTTGTGGGGGGAAGCCGGCAGGGCCGTCAGTGAGGAGGCATCTTCTCAAAGTCCAGCTTGTATCCCTGAGACACAATATCTATTGACCAGGGATCTAACAGGGAGTGAACCCACTTGTTGCAGAACTTACGAAAGCGTGCCCCCACCGGGCCTAGCTCCGTCTGTGGAGCCCCAGCGACATGCAGTGGATTTTCATAGAGGCCGGGGAGGACTTCTGTTCCTGGGAACTAGCTGTGCTGTGCAGCTTCTTTCCTCTGGCAAGAAAGGACGCACCTCGGACTTTCTTGTTTCTTTGTTCGAAAAGCTGCATTTGATAATGACGTGCTTTCCTAGGCTGTGCAGGAATATAAGGCAAAATATCCGAATTACCAGCTATAGCCGTGGAGACTAGGTCCGAAAACCCTTCTCCACACAATCCTCAGCCTTCCATATGCCACTTAAGTTGGCATCATCTGTCCATTGCATATTCTACAGGACACGTAAAGCAGAAATCGACATAGCTTTGACTCTAGGACCCAGTATACTCATGTCTCTTTGGGCATGTTTGATTATATATATCTCTTAAGACAGCATCTTTAATATATATACATATCTCTCTATATACATATATATACATACTAGGGTCTCAATTTCTGCTGATAAGGTACCTGTCCACGCCGCCCCAGCGCTATAAACCCATGCCGACACAATCGCCGGTCTGAGTAGTGTACCAGAATGTGCACGCTATCTGCAGGATCCCTGAGAATAGCTAGGGCTACCTTCTGTGCAAACGTGACACCCTAGGGGAAGATTCCCATCACATCCTGGCCCTAGTGGGGAAAGGATACTGCCTGAGAATTCTTTGTGGGAAGCTGCAGTCTCTTGTCTGGAGATTCCCGCTCTTTTTCCTCATGAGAGGAGGGAAATTTACCTCAGCTTTCTTCCCCTTAAACATGTGTACCCTTGTGTCAGGGACAAATGAGTCATCAGTGATATGCAAATCATCTTTTATTACAATAATCATATATTGAATACTTTTCTGCCATTTTGGCTGTAACTTTGCATTATCGTAGTCGACACTGGAGTCAAACTCCATGTCGATATCAGTGTTTATTATTTTGGATAGTGAGCATTGTGAGACTCTGAAGATCTCTGCGCCATAGGGACAGACATGGGTAGAATTCCTGTCTGTTCTCTAATCTTTTGTGCAATAAATTCACCTTAGCACTTACACATATCCAAACAGGTGTCGGCGTTGTCGACGGAGACACCCTCTCACACACATATTTGCTCTATCTCCTCCTTAGGGGAGCCTTTTACCTCAGACATGTCGACACACACGTACCGACACACCACACACACAGGGGATGCTCTATTTCAGGGGTGGCCAACCAGTCAGTGCCAAAGAGCCAAAAAACCTTGTTAGGTACGTCAAAGAGCCGACATCGAGCCGACATCACGCATGCAAAAATGGAATGTGGTCTTGTGCCTGCTAGACCACACCCCTGGTATAAAATACATTGAAAAAGCCAGAACAACATGAAATAAAAATTTTTAAGCCAGATCCATTGAAAAAGCCACTTTCACATAAAATAATTGAAAAAGCTAAATTCACATAATAAACTTCAGCTCCCCCGTGTGTCACTCCAGTCAACACCCTCCTGTCACTCCAGCCAGCTGCCCCATGAGTCACTCCTGCTAGCACCCTACTATGTCACTCCAGCCAGCTCCCCCGTGTCACTCCAGCCAGGTCTCCCATGTGTCACTACTGCCAAGACCCTGCTGTGTCACTCCAGCCAGCTCTTCCATGTGTCACTCCAGCCAACACCCTCCTGCGTCACTCCTGCCAGGACCCTCCTGTGTCTCTCCAGCCAGTTCTGCCATGTGTCACTCTAGCACACCCTCATGTATCACTACAGCCCCCCCCATCAACTCGTGCCATTGCAGCAGTCCCTAATTTGTCCTCTGTTTGCTGGTGGGTTTCTCACCTCTAGTATCTGACTCCTTCAGTTTTCAGTCCCTGTAGTGCTGCGGCGTGTCTGGCTGGAGTGCAGCGGTTTCTGTATCTGTTGTGGTCACATGATTTAGAGTGTTGGGAGCCACATTTGAATAAAGAAAGAGCCACATGCGGCTCAAGAGCCACAGGTTGGCCACCGCTGCTCTATTTGAAGACAGTTCCCCCACAAGGCCCTTTGGAGAGACAGAGAGTATGCTAGCACACACCCCAGCGCTATATGACCCAGGAATCACACAGTAACTTAGTGTTAACCCAGTAGCTGCTGTATATATTGTTTTTATGCCAAATTTATGTGCCCCCCTCTCTTTTTCACCCTCTTCTATCGTGCTTCTGCAGGGGAGAGCCTGGGGAGCTTCCTCTCAGCGGAGCTGTGGAGAGAAAATGGCGCTGGTGAGTGCTGAGGAAGAAGCCCCGCCCCCTCAGCGGCGGGCTTCTGTCCCGCGATTTTGTGTAAAAATAATGGCAGGGGCTCATGCATATTACAGTGCCCAGCTGTATATATGCCCTATTTTGCCATGAGGTACTCAATTGCTGCCCAGGGCGCCCCCCCCCCCTGCACCCTACAGTGACCGGAGTGTGTGGGTTAGTGTGGGAGCAAAGGCGCACAGCTGCAGTGCTGTGTGCTACCTCATATGAAGAAAGGAGTCTTCTGCCGCCGATTTTGACGTCTTCTTGCTTCACCCGCCGGCTTCTGTCTTCTGGCTCTGCGAGGGGGACGGCGGTGCGGCTCCGGGAACGGACGACCAAGGTTAAGTTCCTGTGTTCGATCCCTCTGGAGCTAATGGTGTCCAGTAGCCTAAGAAGCGCAACCTAGCCGCAGTTAGTAGGTTTTCTTCTCTCCCCTCAGTCCCACGTAGCAGAGAGTCTGTTGCCAGCAGAAGCTCTCTGAAAATAAAAAACCTAACTAAAATACTTTCTTATTAGCAAGCTCAGGAGAGCTCACTAAAATGCACCCAGCTCCGTCTGGGCACAGATTCTAACTGAGGTCTGGAGGAGGGGCATAGAGGGAGGAGCCAGTGCACACCAGTAGTCCTAATTCTTTCTTAGAGTGCCCTGTCTCCTGCGGAGCCCGTCTATTCCCCATGGTCCTTACAGAGTCCCCAGCATCCACTAGGACGTAAGAGAAATATGAATGTAACCTATATATGTACTAATGAATGTCAAAGTTTTATTTAGGAGGAGAAGGTGACCTGACTGGTTTCAGACATTTCTCATGCACTCAGTGGAGTAGAATCCAACCTGTAAAAGAGGAGCTGTAGCCTGCAGGGGAAGTGGCTGAAACCAGTGGAACTGGTAAGTATGGAGCCATTCAAGTACATATATACCCAAAAATAAAATAAAAATCAAGAAAGTAATGTCATAAATGGAGAATATCCTGTCCGCACATTAGTATTTCCCAGTAGGAAAGCGGACAGAGATGGGGTAACCCACAGGGTATTTCCTTTTAATTACTACATAAGTATTCATTTCTAGGAATGCCCTTGTCTAGATAAGCTCAGAAATGTTTGTTGGACCATGTACAGACCCTTAATACGGGATGAGAAGGATTGAATGAATACTTCGCATGACCTAGAAGCTTGGTTTTTTTTTTCAGTACTAGAAAATTCTCTGTCAGGATAAGATCATTGGTAAACACTAATTTGGCAAATGGGAGGAACAAGAGAAGTGCAACATTACCCTTTGACAAAACCTGCAGAAGTTACGATTGGTCCTCTATGATGCTAAACCTTTTTCTTTTCCCCTAGCAGTAGTGGCCCCTCACTAAGTTAACCGACAGAGATTTTGTTATGTAAATTGAAATGTGAAATACATATATTGTACTCCCGCTCAGGAAGTACAAGGTATGTTAGATACGCCTCAAAGACTAATGTTGCATTCCACTGTTCTAGATTCATGTCCATCACAGGTAGAGGAAATTATCTCGCAGATACCGGGATCCCTATGAACTTAGGATGGACAGGACACTGGATTGATGGCTGAGGTAGTCCCAGTAGAGATACAGCAAGCACAAGATTTAAGGGGGGTAGACCAAGTAGTTAATCAATTCCCATAGTGCCCAATCCAGTTGTCATTTTAATAAAATCCTCTCCACCTCTACAAAACTTTACTGTCACCAACCTCTATTCTGTTTTTCTTCACAGTTTCCTCTTCATCTTTGCGTTCACAAAGGGGGTACAATACATGGACCCAATTCTCCCAAGGTTTCAAGTGACAGCCTGAGTATTTTCTCCCAAGCCCTACATGACTGTTTACAGTCCTTTCAGCCTGAGAATGGGTCGGTGCTGATACAATATGTTGACTTGTTGTTGTGCGCTGATTCATTTGAGTCGTCCCTGGCAGATATGAAGCAGTTTCTGTTTCCTCTCTTCCAAACAGGACACCAGGTCTCAAGGGATAAACCGCAGTTGTGTAGGACAAGGGTCAAATACCTAGAACGTAGTACTGGTACATGATTTGACAGTTCATACACCACATGCCGTATTGGTCATTCAAAGTTCTGCACGAACCTGGTATGTCTCATCAGCACGATGGCACCAGTATATTACTGCAGTGTGCTTTGTCATGCACAAAGGGTGGAGGATGAGAATACTGGTGAAAGGAAATTTTGTATAGACACTGATATGCATGATGGTATGGAATATCTGAATCAGACTTTTACTACGATACCAGACATAAGTGACAGCCCGTTGGTGAACGCAGACCTGATATTTTTTTTTCTTTTTCCCTCTAGAGATGTTTTTTTCTTTTTTTTTTTTTGAGTTATGCTCATGGTATTCTACATTTGCAAACACTACAGTTAGATTGAGATGCAAATTTGTGTTCCCTACAGGAAAAGGAGGTCTGAAGGCGAAGGGGTATGGTCAGGAGTCCTCAGGACTCTGGAGAGATAGACAAGGTAAGCCAGTGGCCCCCAGGACGTATCTCCCAAGCCTAGCTGAGGCGCCACATGGTCTGACTCACCTAGGGTAAGGAAGGTATGTGCAAATTGGTAAGAGCTTACTGGCGTGTACCAGGGTTCTCTTCTCAGGCAAGCAGGACAGCAAGGACCTGCCTTACTTGCATGAGGAAGAACATTTGGTAAGGTAGCACTGACAGAGCCATCCCATACTCCTCCTGCAGACGGACCTTTTCAGGTAATACAAATCGACTTTGTACAGTTAACACCCTGTAGGAATTGGAAATATGTATTGGTGTGCACTGATGTTTTCTCAAACTGGGTAGAGGCATTTCCTGCCGCCACAAATACTGATGTGTTTACCGCAAAGAAAATTGTGTGTAGATATGGTATCCTTAGGAGTAGGAGCAAAGTGATAGCTTGAAACTGGACTATTGTGGTCATAGACACTGCCACTAGTGTTATGTAGCATCGGAACCACTCCCAGTTCCCCACTTAACAAATCGCCCTCTTTGAAATGTTTTAATTTTTTTTGGTTTTGGAAGACAACCTCATGTCATGATTGATCCGCACCATGATCAGAAATACACCAATGATGACAGTACAGTACCTTATCGAGATGAGCCAGCATTTGAGAACTTAACAAAAGAACTTGAAACTGTTTATTCCTGGTATGCCAACTACTAACTGTCTTGATTGTGAACCAAGAGACTGTGTGATTGTTCTTACGCTCAGGTTGCCTAATAGACAGGTGGGAAGGACCATACCAAGTTTTGTTGACAGCACTATTCCAGTGAAAGTAGCTGAGAGAGAGACTTTGGTCCACAATTCCCATCGTAGGAAAGTCTGTAGTCTGGAAGGAACTCGTAAAGGGAGTGAGATCGCAGAAATATCACCCGAGAGTCTGTTCCGTGAAGACTGAGAGGCGGCACTGTTGAACACTACCTGAACCTAGTAAAGGACTACAGAAAGACCAGTCATTGTAATGGATTTGCTATAAGCAAGATTTGTTTTGTTCTATCTTTCTTTTTCCCGTTAACAAACGTTTTTTTTTCAGGACATTCTATTTTTGTGAGGTTTTTATGAGGAATCAAGTGTGGTACTGGAACTGGTTCTGGAGAAAGGAGTGATTTCATTATAGGATCCCAGGATCAGCCTATCACTTTGTTAAAGCCAGAGAAAAGCAAAGGTCTAGTAGTTACGGAGTTCGGAGGTAACGTTATAGGCTATTGTCTGAGGAATACTGTATTTTGTAGTTATTGTGACCCCATAATTGAAGATGAGTGCATCCATAGATGTCAGTCTAGCAATAAGGCAGCATTTGACAGACATCTCTTGAGTGATTACCAATCACTAGTGGGTAAGGTCTTAAACCAAATGGAATGTTGGATGTGCTCACTGGTACCTCTAAGACAAAATAATGCAGGATTAGTGCCATATTCTTTAGTGTTAGCTGAGACAGGGCCGAAACTAGGGGGGGGTTAGGGGGGCAGGCGACCTGGGCGCCGGATTGGAGGGGGCGCCGAGACCCCCTAACACCCGCCGCGGCACTTTTAGACTTTGAAACCCCCTTCTCCCGAGTGCCCAGCTCGGGGGGTGGGGTTTCGCGGAATGACGCGATTGCGTCGTGACATCACGGCGCAAACGCGTCATTCCACGAAACCCCGCCGGAGGAGGGAGAGGCGGCTGAAGAGCGGCGAGAACCGCTTCAAATGTAAGTCAGCCCCTCTCCCTTTCTCTCTCTCTCTCTCTCTCTCCACCACCTGCCGCAATGTGTAAAATGGGGACCTGTGCCTGCTGTTTCAGATGTATTACACAAACACCTGCCGCAATCTGTAAAATGGGGACACTTTTTCCTGCCGCAATCTGTAAAATGGGGACACTTTTTCCTGCCGCAATCTGTAAAATGGGGACACTTGCCAGCGTACTGTGTAAAATGGCGACCTGTGCCTGCCGCAATGTGTAAAATGGGGACACTTTTTCCTGCCGCAATGTGTAAAATGGGGACACTGTTTCCTGCCGCAATGTGTAAAATGGGGACACTTGCCATCGTACTGTGTAAAATGGCGACCTGTGCCTGCCGCAATGTGTAAAATGGGGACACTTTTTCCTGCCGCAATGTGTAAAATGGGGACACTTGCCATCGTACTGTGTAAAATGGCGACCTGTGCCTGCCGCAATGTGTAAAATGGGGACACTGTTTCCTGCCGCAATGTGTAAAATGGGGACACTTGCCATCGTACTGTGTAAAATGGGGACACGTGCCTGCCGCAATGTGTAAAAATAAGAATTTACTCACCGGTAATTCTATTTCTCGTAGTCCGTAGTGGATGCTGGGGACTCCGTAAGGACCATGGGGAATAGCGGGCTCCGAAGGAGGCTGGGCACTCTAGAAAGATTTAGGACTACCTGGTGTGCACTGGCTCCTCCCACTATGACCCTCCTCCAAGCCTCAGTTAGGACACCGTGCCCGGACGAGCAGACATAATAAGGAAGGATTTAGAATCCCGGGTAAGACTCTTACCAGCCACACCAATCACACCGTACAACTTGTGATACTATATCCAGTTTGACAGTATGAAAAACAACTGAGCCTCTCAACAGATGGCTCAACAATAACCCTTTAGTTAACAATAACTATTTACAAGTATTGCAGACAATCCGCACTTGGGATGGGCGCCCAGCATCCACTACGGACTACGAGAAATAGAATTACCGGTGAGTAAATTCTTATTTTCTCTAACGTCCTAGTGGATGCTGGGAACTCCGTAAGGACCATGGGGATTATACCAAAGCTCCCAAACGGGCGGGAGAGTGCGGATGACTCTGTAGCACCGAATGAGAGAACTCCAGGTCCTCCTCAGCCAGGGTATCAAATTTGTAGAATTTTGCAAATGTGTTTGCCCCTGACCAAGTAGCTGCTCGGCAAAGTTGTAAAGCCGAGACGCCTCGGGCAGCCGCCCAAGATGAGCCCACCTTCCTTGTGGAATGGGCATTTACAGATTTTGGCTGTGGCATGCCTGCCACAGAATGTGCAAGCTGAATTGTACTACAAATCCAGCGAGCAATAGACTGCTTAGAAGCAGGAGCACCCAGCTTGTTGGGTGCATACAGGATAAACAGCGAGTCAGATTTTCTGACTCCAGCCGTCCTGGAAACATATATTTTCAGGGCCCTGACAACGTCTAGCAACTTGGAGTCCTCCAAATCCTTAGTAGCCGCAGGCACCACAATAGGCTGGTTCAGGTGAAACGCTGACACCACCTTAGGGAGAAACTGGGGACGAGTCCTCAATTCTGCCCTATCCATATGGAAAATCAGATAAGGGCTTTTACATGATAAAGCCGCCAATTCTGACACTCGCCTGGCTGAAGCCAAGGCCAATAACATGACCACTTTCCACGTGAGATATTTCAGATCCACGGTTTTTAGTGGCTCAAACCAATGTGATTTTAAGAAACTCAACATCACGTTGAGATCCCAAGGTGCCACAGGAGGCACAAATGGGGGCTGAATATGCAGCACTCCTTTCACAAATGTCTGAACTTCAGGTACTGAAGCTAGTTCTTTTTGAAAGAAAATCAACAGAGCCGAGATCTGTACTTTAATGGAGCCTAGTTTTAGGCCCATATTCACTCCTGCTTGCAGGAAATGCAGAAATCGACCTAGTTGAAATTCCTCTGTTGGGGCCTTTTTGGCCTCACACCATGCAACATATTTCCGATATATGCGGTGATAATGCTTTGCCGTAACATCTTTCCTGGCCTTAATAAGCGTAGGAATGACTTCTTCCGGAATACCCTTTTCCTTTAGGATCCGGTGTTCAACCGCCATGCCGTCAAACGCAGCCGCGGTAAGTCTTGGAACAGACAGGGCCCCTGTTGTAGCAGGTCCTGTCTGAGCGGTAGAGGCCACGGGTCCTCTGAGAGCATCTCTTGAGGTTCCGGGTACCACGCTCGTCTTGGCCAATCCGGAACCACGAGAATGGTGTTTACTCCTCGCTTTCTTATTATTCTCAATACCTTTGGTATGAGAGGCAGAGGAGGGAACACATAAACCGACTGGTACACCCACGGTGTCACTAGAGCGTCCACAGCTATCGCCTGAGGGTCCCTTGACCTGGCGCAATATCTTTTTAACTTTTTGTTGAGGCGGGACGCCATCATGTCCACCTGTGGTTTTTCCCAACGGTTTACCAGCATCTGGAAGACTTCTGGATGAAGTCCCCACTCTCCCGGGTGGAGGTCGTGTCTGCTGAGGAAGTCTGCTACCCCAGTTGTCCACTCCCGGAATGAACACTGCTGACAGTGCTAGTACATGATTCTCCGCCCATCGGAGAATTCTTGTGGCTTCCGCCATCGCCATCCTGCTTCTTGTGCCGCCCTGTCGATTTACATGGGCGACTGCCGTGATGTTGTCTGACTGGATCAGCACCGGCTGGTGTAGGAGCAGGGATTTTGCTTGACTTAGGGCATTGTAGATGGCCCTTAGTTCCAGAATATTTATGTGAAGGGAAGTCTCCTGACTCGACCATAGTCCTTGGAAGTTTCTTCCCTGTGTGACTGCCCCCCAGCCTCGAAGGCTGGCATCCGTGGTCACCAGGACCCAGTCCTGTATGCCGAACCTGCGGCCCTCTAGAAGATGGGCACTCTGCAGCCACCACAGTAGCGACACCCTGGTTCTTGGAGACAGGGTTATCAAGCGATGCATCTGAAGATGCGATCCGGACCACTGGTCCAACAGGTCCCACTGAAAGATTCTGGCATGGAACCTGCCAAAGGGAATTGCTTCGTAAGAAGCCACCATCTTTCCAAGGACCCGCGTGCAGTGATGCACTGATACCTGTTTTGGTTTCAGGAGGTCTCTGACTAGAGATGACAACTCCCTGGCTTTCTCCTCCGGGAGAAACACTTTTTTCTGGACTGTATCCAGAATCATACTCAGGAACAGTAGTCGTGTCGTCGGAACCAGCTGTGACTTTGGGATATTCAGAATCCAGCCGTGCTGGTGCAGCACCTCCTGAGATAGTGCTACTCCCACCAACAACTGTTCCTTGGACCTCGCTTTTATTAGATCGTCCAAGTACGGGATAATTAAAACTCCCTTTTTTCGAAGGAGTATCATCATTTCCGCCATCACCTTGGTAAATACCCTCGGTGCCGTGGAGAGTCCAAACGGCAGCGTCTGGAATTGGTAATGGCAATCCTGTACCACAAATCTGAGGTACTCCTGGTGAGGATGGTAAATGGGGACATGCAAGTAAGCATCCTTGATGTCCAGGGATACCATGTAATCCCCCTCATCCAGGCTCGCAATAACCGCCCTGAGCGATTCCATCTTGAACTTGAATTTTTTTATGTATGTGTTCAAGGATTTCAAATTTAAAATGGGTCTCACCGAACCGTCCGGTTTCGGTACCACAAATAGTGTGGAATAGTAACCCCGGCCTTGTTGAAGTAGGGGTACCTTGATTATCACCTGCTGGGAATACAGCTTGTGAATTGCCGCTAGCACCGCCTCCCTGTCTGAGGGAGCAATCGGCAAGGCAGATTTTAGGAACCGGTGGGGTGGAGACGCCTCGAATTCCAGTTTGTACCCCTGAGATACTATTTGAAGGATCCAGGGATCCACCTGTGAGCGAGCCCACTGATCGCTGAAATTCTTGAGGCGGCCCCCCACCGTACCTGGCTCCGCCTGTGGAGCCCCACCGTCATGTGGCGGACTTGGAAGAAGAAGCGGGGGAGGACTTTTGCTCCTGGGAACCTGCTGTTTGTTGCAGTCTTTTTCCCCTACCTCTGCCTCTGGACAGAAAGGACCCGCCTTTTCCACGCCTGTTTTTCTGGGTCCGAAAGGACTGAACCTGATAAAACGGCGCCTTCTTAGGCTGTGAGGGGACATGGGGTAAAAATGCTGACTTCCCAGACGTTGCTGTGGAAACTAGGTCCGAGAGACCATCCCCAAATAATTCCTCACCCTTATATGGTAACACTTCCATGTGCTTTTTTGAATCTGCATCTCCTGTCCACTGGCGAGTCCATAAGCCTCTCCTAGCAGAAATGGACAATGCACTTACTTTAGATGCCAATCGGCAGATTTCCCTTTGTGTATCTCTCATATATAAGACTGAGTCTTTTATATGGTCTATGGTTAACAGGATCGTGTCTCTGTCTAATGTGTCAATATTTTCTGACAGGGAATCTGACCACGCAGCGGCAGCACTGCACATCCAAGCTGACGCAATAGCTGGCCTAAGTATAATGCCTGTGTGTGTATATACAGACTTCAGGATCGCCTCCTGCTTTCTATCAGCAGGTTCCTTGAGGGCGGCCGTATCCGGAGACGGTAGTGCCACCTTTTTAGACAAACGTGTGAGCGCTTTATCCACTCTAGGGGGTGTTTCCCAACGTGACCTATCCTCTGGCGGGAAAGGGAACGCCATTAGTACCTTCTTAGGAATTACCGATTTTTTTATCAGGGAAAGCCCACGCTTCTTCACACACTTCATTTAATTAATCTGATGGGGGAAAAACTACGGGTAGTTTTTTCTCTCCAAACATAATACCCTTTTTAGTGGTACCAGTAGTTATATCAGAAATGTTTAACACCTCTTTCATTGCCTCAATCATACAGTGAATGGCCTTAGTGGGCATCAGGTTTGACTCCTCGTCATCGACACTGGTGTCAGTATCCGTGTCGACATCTGGGTCTGCTTGAGGTAGCGGGCGTTTTAGAGCCCCTGACGACCCATGCGACGCCTGGGCAGGCACGAGCTGAGAAGTCGGCTGTCCCACATTTGGCATGTCGTCGATTTTCTTATATAAGGAGTCTATACGTGCACTCATTACTTTCCATAAGCCCATCCACTCAGGTGTCTGCCCCGCAGGGGGTGACATCCCTTTTTAAGGCATCTGCTCCGCCTCCACATCATTATCCTCATCAAACATGTCGACACAGCCGTACCGACACACCGCACACCCACAAGGAATGCTCCGAATGAGGACAGGACCCACAAAAGCCCTTTGGGGGACAGAGTGAGAGTATGCCAGCACACACCAGAGCGCTATATAATGCAGGGACTAACTAAGTTATGTCCCCTATAGCTGCTTTTTATATTATATATGTATTGCGCCCAAATTTAGTGCCCCCCCTCTCTGTTTTTACCCTGTTCTGAAGTGTAGACTGCAGGGGAGAGCCAGGGAGCTTCCTTCCAGCGGATCTGTGAAGGAGAAATGGCGCCAGTGTGTCTGAGGGAGATAGCTCCACCCCTTTTCCGCGGCCTATTCTCCCGCTTTTTTCTGGATTCTGGCAGGGGAATTTACCACATATATAGCCTCTAGGGCTATATATTGTGGTCTTTTTGCCAGCCAAGGTGTTTTTATTGCAGCTCAGGGCGCCCCCCCACAAGCGCCCTGCACCCTCAGTGACCGGAGTGTGAAGTGTGCATGAGGATCAATGGAGCACAGCTGCAGTGCTGTGCGCTACCTTGGTGAAGACTGATGTCTTCTGCCGCCGATTTTCCGGACCTCTTCTTGCTTCTGGCTCTGTAAGGGGGACGGCGGCGCGGCTCCGGGTCCGAACACCAAGGACTGGGCCTGCGGTCGATCCCTCTGGAGCTAATGGTGTCCAGTAGCCTAAGAAGCCCAATCCGGCTGCAAGCAGGTGAGTTCGCTTCTTCTCCCCTTAGTCCCTCGCTGCAGTGAGCCTGTTGCCAGCAGGTCTCACTGAAAATAAAAAACCTAAAATTATACTTTCTTTCTAAGGGCTCAGGAGAGCCCCTAGTGTGCATCCAACCTCGGCCGGGCACGAAATCTAACCGAGGCTTGGAGGAGGGTCATAGTGGGAGGAGCCAGTGCACACCAGGTAGTCCTAAATCTTTCTAGAGTGCCCAGCCTCCTTCGGAGCCCGCTATTCCCCATGGTCCTTACGGAGTTCCCAGCATCCACTAGGACGTTAGAGAAAAGGGGACACTGTTTCCTGCCGCAATGTGTAAAATGGGGACACTTTTTCCTGCCGCAATGTGTAAAATGGGGACACTTTTTCCTGCCGCAATGTGTAAAATGGGGACACTTTTTCCTGCCGCAATGTGTAAAATGGGGACACTTTTTCCTGCCGCAATGTGTAAAATGGGGACACTTTTTCCTGCCGCAATGTGTAAAATGGGGTCACCTGTCTGCCGCAATGTGTAAAATGGGGACACTTGCCTGTCGTACTGTGTAAAATGGGGACACTTTTTCCTGGATATGAAATTTATGTTAGAAAAGGCAATTTTTCAGGTAAAAAAGTTCTGAAAGAGATTGTTATATATATATATATATAACAATGACGAAAAACTGTGGCACTCAAACGGACTTCTTAATCCATTAAATAAACGGGCGCAGCACGCCTCCGCTTGGTTAACGTTTCAGTTTTATTCTCAAAACTTTCGTCAGAACAAAGTACATAAGTAAAAGACTTACCTTTATACCATAACACCCGTGAAGACACCCACATGGAGACGAACAGACTGTTGGACGCAGGGTCGGTGACGTCACGCTCCCGCGACGTGCACTCTTGTGCGCATGTGCCGAACCCTCCGTTACCTAGCAACATATAAAACATAATGTGAAGATGACCATCACCATGACTACATGCTAACAAACCGCAATAACTATATAAGAAATACTGAGCGACCTAATACTAAGTTGCAACTTAAAGATAAGCTCAGTGTACAGTATAGACATGGTTCGGGCAAGGGAAAAGCATTGCATTTTAAACTGTAGCAGGACGAGCAATCAAATAAAACAACTAAAATTCAATTGTTCATTTAATCCTCTCGGGGCCACCGTATCCAAGAAATGGATCCATCTTGCTTCCAATTGTAGGAGTTTCTTGCCTCTGTCTCCTCCTCTTATATTTTGGGGGACATGATCTATAAGCTTGTACCGCAGGGTGGCCAAACTATGTCGGTGCAGTTTAAAATGCCTAGCCACAGGCTGTTCAGACTCTGAACCTTCTAAAGCATGTCTAATCGACATTCTGTGAGTCGACATTCTTTCTCGTAAAGTACAGGTAGTCTTTCCAATGTACATTAGCCCGCATGGGCAGCGTATAAAATATATGACGAATTTGCTGGTGCAAGTTAGAATATGTTTAATGTCAATTTTTTTACCGGTATGCGGATGATTAAAGGAATTTCCAGGTTCCAGATAGCTGCAGGTTGTGCAGCCTGTGCACTTATAGCAGCCTGGCTTTCTTGAAAGAAAATTCGTTTTTGGAGATGATTGGAGATGCGTAATGTCATTAACAACAAGGAGATCTTTAAGATTCTTTCTTCTAGAAAAACTAGGCATAATTTTGTAGCCTTTAAATCCCTTTAACTCTGGATCAAGAGTAACAATAGGCCACAGGTCTTTAGCCGTATTTACATTGAATCCACTATCTTGTTGGTATTGTTGTACAAATGGTAGGGATTTCTTATCTGATGGACTTCTAAATTTTGGTTCCATAAGGTCACTTCTTGACCTCGCTAGGGCTTTGTTTTTAGCGTGGACCAGATTGTCATATAGCCTTTTTGTAAAAACATCTGCAACATCTCATTAATGGCAGCTTCTGCTTTCTCATTAGTGTCCGTTATTCTCCGTGCCCTCAGAAACTGGGAGTAAGGTATACCCCCTATACAGGCCGGGGGATGTTGACTCGAGGCATGTAGGTATGTGTTGCGGTCCGTCGGTTTTTTGTAGAGGTCAGTAGACAGCAGGTTACCTTCTAGCGAGACTTTGACGTCCAGAAAGTTAACCGTTGTGTCACTAATGACATAGGTAAATTTGATATTCATGTCCCTGGAATTAATTTTTGCAATGGCCTGTTCCAGATCTTCTATACTTCCTTGCCATATCAGGAACACATCATCTATGAATCTTGTGATCCATATTATCCCTTGTGCAAAGTCTGGTGAATCAAATAGCAGCTCTTTTTCTTTGGCGAACATGAAGGAGTTGGCGAATGCCGGGGCCACACAAGATCCCATCGCACACCCTTTTTGTTGGTTGGCAAAAATTAATTCCAGGGACATGAATATCAAATTTACCTATGTCATTAGTGACACAACGGTTAACTTTCTGGACGTCAAAGTCTCGCTAGAAGGTAACCTGCTGTCTACTGACCTCTACAAAAAACCGACGGACCGCAACACATACCTACATGCCTCGAGTCAACATCCCCCGGCCTGTATAGGGGGTATACCTTACTCCCAGTTTCTGAGGGCACGGAGAATAACGGACACTAATGAGAAAGCAGAAGCTGCCATTAATGAGATGTTGCAGATGTTTTTACAAAAAGGCTATATGACAATCTGGTCCACGCTAAAAACAAAGCCCTAGCGAGGTCAAGAAGTGACCTTATGGAACCAAAATTTAGAAGTCCATCAGATAAGAAATCCCTACCATTTGTACAACAATACCAACAAGATAGTGGATTCAATGTAAATACGGCTAAAGACCTGTGGCCTATTGTTACTCTTGATCCAGAGTTAAAGGGATTTAAAGGCTACAAAATTATGCCTAGTTTTTCTAGAAGAAAGAATCTTAAAGATCTCCTTGTTGTTAATGACATTACGCATCTCCAATCATCTCCAAAAACGAATTTTCTTTCAAGAAAGCCAGGCTGCTATAAGTGCACAGGCTGCACAACCTGCAGCTATCTGGAACCTGGAAATTCCTTTAATCATCCGCATACCGGTAAAAAAATTGACATTAAACATATTCTAACTTGCACCAGCAAATTCGTCATATATTTTATACGCTGCCCATGCGGGCTAATGTACATTGGAAAGACTACCTGTACTTTACGAGAAAGAATGTCGACTCACAGAATGTCGATTAGACATGCTTTAGAAGGTTCAGAGTCTGAACAGCCTGTGGCTAGGCATTTTAAACTGCACCGACATAGTTTGGCCACCCTGCGGTACAAGCTTATAGATCATGTCCCCCAAAATATAAGAGGAGGAGACAGAGGCAAGAAACTCCTACAATTGGAAGCAAGATGGATCCATTTCTTGGATACGGTGGCCCCGAGAGGATTAAATGAACAATTGAATTTTAGTTGTTTTATTTGATTGCTCGTCCTGCTACAGTTTAAAATGCAATGCTTTTCCCTTGCCCGAACCATGTCTATACTGTACACTGAGCTTATCTTTAAGTTGCAACTTAGTATTAGGTCGCTCAGTATTTCTTATATAGTTATTGCGGTTTGTTAGCATGTAGTCATGGTGATGGTCATCTTCACATTATGTTTTATATGTTGCTAGGTAACGGAGGGTTCGGCACATGCGCACAAGAGCGCACGTCGCGGGAGCGTGACGTCACCGACCCTGCGTCCAACAGTCTGTTCGTCTCCATGTGGGTGTCTTCACGGGTGTTATGGTATAAAGGTAAGTCTTTTACTTATGTACTTTGTTCTGACGAAAGTTTTGAGAATAAAACTGAAACGTTAACCAAGCGGAGGCGTGCTGCGCCCGTTTATTTAATGGATTAAGAAGTCCGTTTGAGTGCCACAGTTTTTCGTCCTATATATCACCTTGCTGCACAAGCACTGTATTGGAGGCACCGAGGCATCTTAAAATTCTGGAGACGGAGTGCCGGCATCACAATTTTGTATGTATATATATATATATATATATATATATATATATATATAGCCAGTCAGGCGGCGCTCCAATACTAAACAGGAAAAAATATGTAAACTGCCGGTGCCTTCCAAATAGAGAGAGATTAGGCGTCTCTCCCAAATATGCAACATCTATGGAGGCGGCACTCACGGCGAGTAAAGAAGGTACCGGAAAATTAGTTAGTATAGTATAGTTAGTGTATTTTGGCAACGATAGATGTCAACAGCCTATACACATGTATCCCCCATCAGGAAGGGATTGTTGCTAACCACTTATTGGATTGGTGTGGAGTTTTTATGTTCTCCGCATCATTCCAAAATATATATAACATTTTTTGATATTTTTTTGATATTTGTTAGGATATTTATAATATATTTAAGTGATTACTATATGCTAGCCATTAACCATGGTACACTGTCTATTTGAGCTGTTACTTTTTTGTCCTTGCTTGATACTATCTTTGTTCCATACATTCAGTATGAGGTTTGTTCAAATATGAAATATTTTAACAGCATTGGATTTTTATGTCTTGATGTGTTAAACAGCTTTTACTCTCGTTACAGGATTGTTATATTGTTATATGTATATTTCTTTATAGTTTGTGGTGTGGTAGCACTTGTTCACCTTGGTATTTGTGTTGCTCTGTTTAAGGTGTGCTTCGTCTTGGTTGCCATGACGCCGGACGCCAGCGCCTGTGGATGACGTCATTATACCGAGCGGGAAGTGACGGGCGGACGCGGCGGGCGGACGGCATCATGCACAATCAGAGGAGGCTATTTAGGTATGTATGTTTGTTTGTTTAAATTGTCCTGACGAAAATGTAATTATCTACATTGAAACGTTGACAGTACTCCTGACTCCTTTCCTTCTTTACTCGCCGTGAGTGCCGCCTCCATAGATGTTGTATATATATACATATATATATATATATAAAAATAACATTTCTATTCATTTATTTATTTTAAATAGTTTTTATTTATTTATTGTAAAAAAAATTTTTTTGCGGGGGGGGGGGGGGGGGGTGTCAAATGACTACCTTGCCCCAGGTGACAAAAATCCTAGTTTCGGCCCTGGCTGAGGTACTTAACCTACACGGAGTAGGAGGGGGGGGGGGGGGGGGGGGGACCAGGTGGACAAGGAATATAATATAACTAGACCGCCTAGTCTTAAGATCCATCAGTGCCATAGATAAAATACGATTTTAAACCTACCGGTAAATCTTTTTCTCTTACGTCCTAGAGAATGCTGGGGACTCCGTAAGGACCATGGGGATAGAAGGGCTCCGCAGGAGACATGGGCACTAAGAAAGAACTTTAGGTATGGGTGTGCACTGGCTCCTCCCTCTATGCCCCTCCTCCAGAACTCAGTTTATTTCTGTGCCCAGAGTAGACTGGATGCATTACAGGGAGCTCTCCCGCGTTTTCCAGAAAAAGAAAGTATTTGTTAGGTTTTTTTATTTTCAGGGAGCCTGCTGGCAACAGATTTCCAGCAGCGAGGGACTGAGGGGAGAGAAACAGACCTACTTTAATGTTAGGCTCTGTTTCTTAGGCTACTGGACACCATTAGCTCCAGAGGGAACGGAACGCAGGTCTCACCCCGCAGTTCGTCCCAGAGCCGCGCCGCCGTCCTTCTTGCAGAGCCGGAAGATAGAAGCCGGGTGAGTATGTGAAGAAAGAAGACTTCAAAGGCGGCAGAAGACTTCAGATCTTCACTGAGGTAACTTGCTCCCACACAGCACACACAAACAGCAGTCACTGTAAGGGTGCAGGAGGGGGGGGGGGGGGGCGCCCTAAGCAGCAATATGGACCTCCAAAGGTGGCAATAAACTTATATACAGGCTGGGCACTGTATATAAGAGAGATCCCCCACCATATTTTGAAATTTTAAGCGGGACCGAAGCCCGCCGATGAAGGGGCGGAGCTTGTTCCTCAGCATTTACCAGCGCCATTTTCTCCAGAGCACACCGCTGAGAGGGAGCTCCCCGGACTCTCCCCTGCTTAACCACGGTGAAAGAGGGTTTTAAAGAGGGGGGGGCACATCATTTGGCGCAAAATAGATATTACAGCGCTATCTGGGTAAAACATATAGTGTGTTTTTTTTGCTGGGTCATTAGCGCTGGGTGTGTGCTGGCATACTCTCTCTCTGTCTCTCCAAAGGGCCTTTGTGGGGGAACTGTCTTCAGATAAGAGGGTTCCCTGAGTGTGTGGTGTGTCGGTACGTCTGTGTCGGCATGTCTGAGGTAGAAGGCTTTCCTAGTGAGGAGGTGGAGCAAATAAATGTGGTGTCTCCGTCGGCAACACAGACACCTGACTGGGTGGATATGTGGAATGTTTTAAGTGCTAATGTGAATTTATTGCACAAAAGGTTGGACAAAGCTGAAGCCAGGGAACAGGCAGGGAGTCAACCCCTGCCTGCCCCTATGTCGCAGGAACCTTCGGGGTCTCAAAAGCGCCCACTATCCCAAATAGTATACACTGATACCGACACGGATTCTGACTCCAGTGTCGACTACGATGATGCAAAGTTACAGCCAAGATTGGCTAAAAATATTCAATATATTATTGCAATAGAGGATATACTGCATATCAATGATGAGACCTCTGTCCCTGACACGAGGGTACACATGTTTAAGGGGAAGAAAGCTGAGGTAACCCTATCCCCCCCCCTCTCATGAGCTTAACGAGTTATGTGAAAAAGCTTGGGAATCTCCAGACAAGAAACTGCAGATTCCCAAAAGGGTTCATATGGCGTATCCTTTCCCGGCTAAGGACAGTATACGGTGGGAATCCTCCCCTAGGGTGGACAATGCGTTGACACGCTTATCCAAAAAGGTAGCGCTGCCATCCCAAGATACGGCTACCCTCAGGGATCCTGCTGATCGCAAGCAGGAGGCGACTTTGAAGTCCATTTAATCACATTCTGGTACTTTACTCAGACCGGCGATAGCGTCGGCTTGGGTTTGTAGCGCTGTAGCAGCGTGGACAGATACCTTATCGGCGGAATTGGATACCCTGGATAAGGATACCATTTTATTAACCCTGGGTCATATTAAAGATGCTGTCTTATATATGAGAGATGCTCAAAGACACATTGTCCTGCTAGGTTCTAGAGTCAACGCTATGTTGATTTCTGCAAGACGAGTCCTATAGACCAGGCAATGCCGACTCAAAGAGGCATATGGAGGTTTTACCTTACTGGGGTTAGGAATTGTTTGGGGAAGGTCTCTAGGACCTGGTCTCCACTGCTAAGGCAGGTAAATCAAATTTTTTGCCTTATATTCCCTCACAGCCTAAGAAAGCACCACATTATCAAATGCAGTCCTTTCGGTCAAATAAACACAAGAGAGCATGAGGATCGTCCTTTCTTGCCAGAGGTAAGGGCAGAGGGAAAAAGCTGCCAACCACAGCTAGTTCCCAGGAGCAGAAGTCCTCCCGAGCCTTTACAAAATCCAACGCATGACGCTGGGGCTCCGCTGAGGGAGTCTGCCCCAGTTGGGGCACGTCTTCGACTTTTCAGCCACATCTGGGTTCACTCACAGGTGGATCCCTGGCCAATAGAAATTGTTTCCCAGGGTTACAAGCTGGAATTCGAAGAGATGCCTCCTCACCGGTTTTTCAAATCGGCACTACCAGCTTCTCCCCCAGAAAGGGAGATAGTTTTAAATGCAATTCAAAAATTGTGTCTTCAACAGGTGGTGGTCAAAGTTCCCCTGCTTCAACAAGGGAGGGGGTATTACTCAACCCTATTTGTAGTCCCGAAACCGGATGGTTCGGTCAGACTCATTTTAAATTTAAAATCCTTGAACCTATACTTGAAAAGGTTCAAGTTCAAGATGGAATCGCTCAGAGCGGTCATCGCCAGCCTAGAAGGGGGGGATTTTATGGTATCCCTGGACATAAAGGATGCATACCTTCATGTTACCATATATCCACCTCTTCAGGCGTACCTCAGATTTGCGGTACAGGATTGTCATTACCAATTTCAGATGTTGCCATTTGGGCTTTCCACGGCCCCGAGGATTTTCACCAAGGTAATGGCGGAAATGATGGTGCTCCTGCGCAAGCAGGGTGTCACAATTATCCCATACTTGGACGATCTCCTCATAAAAGCGAGATCACGAGAGCAGTTGTTGAACAGCGTGTCACTTTCACTGAAGGTGTTACAGCAACACGGCTGGATTCTCAATATCCCGAAGTCACAGTTGGTTCCTACGACTCGTTTGACCTTCTTAGTTATGATTCTGGATACGGACCAGAAAAGGGTTTATCTTCCGATAGAAAAGGCCCAGGAACTCATGACTCTAGTCAGGGACCTATTGAAGCCAAAACAGGTGTCGGTGCATCACAAGTGGTCCGGGTCACAGCTACAGATTCATCAGTTGATCACCCTGTCCCCCAGAGCCAGGGTGTCTCTCCTGTGGTGGCTGCAGAGTGCTCACCTTCTGAAGGGTCGCAGATTCGGCATCCAGGACTGGGTTCTGGTGACCACGGACGCGAGCCTCCGAGGTTGGGGAGCAGTCACACAGAGAAGAAACTTCCAAGGTCTTTGGTCAAGTCAAGAGACTTGTCTCCACATCAACGTCCTCGAACGGAGGGCCATATACAACGCCCTTCGTCAAGCGGAGACTTTGCTTCGCGACCTACCGGTTCTGATCTAGTCAGACAACATCACCGCAGTAGCTCATGTAAACCGCCAAGGCGGCACAAGGAGCAGAGTGGAAATGGCGGAAGCCACCAGTATTCTTCGCTGGGCGGAAAATCATGTAGGCGCACTGTCAGCAGTGTTCATTCCGGGAATGGACAACTGGGAAGCAGACTTCCTCAGCAGACACGATCTACATCCAGGAGAGTGGGGACTTCATCAGGAAGTCAGTGGGGCCTGCCCCAGATAGACATGATGGCATCCCGCCTAAACAAACTATAGAGGTATTGCGCCAGGTCAAGAGACCCTCAGGCGGTAGCAGTGGACGCCCTAGTGACACAGTGGGTGTTCCAGTCGGTCTATGTGTTTCCTCTTCTTCCTCTCATCCCCAAGGTGTTGAGAATAATAAGAATGAGAGGAGTACAGACAAATCTCATTGTTCCAGATTGGCCGCGAAGGGCCTGTTATCCGGATGTGCAGGAAATGCTCACAGAAGATCCGTGGCCTCTTCCTCTAAGACAGGACCTGTTACAACAGGGGCCCTGTCTGTTCCAAAACTTACCGCAGCTGCGTTTGACGGCATGGCGGTTGAACGCCGGATCCTAGCAGAAAAGGGCATTCCGGATGAGGTCATTCCTACTCTGATAAAGGCTAGGAAGGACGTGACAGCTAAACATTATCACCGTATATGGCGGAAGTATGTTTCTTGGTGTGAGGCCAGGAATGCTCCTAGGGAAGAATTCCATCTGGGCCGTTTCCTTCACTTCCTACAAACTGGTGTGAATTTGGGACTAAAATTAGGCTCCATTAAGGTTCAGATTTCGGCCCTATCCATTTTCTTTCAGAAGGACTTGGCTTCTCTCCCAGAAGTACAGACTTTTGTGAAGGGAGTGCTGCATATCCAGCCTCCTTTTGTACCTCCGGTGGCGCCTTGGGACCTTAACGTGGTGTTGAGTTTCCTTAAGTCGCACTAGTTTGAACCACTTAAAACGGTGGAATTAAAATACCTCACTTGGAAAGTGGTCATGTTGTTAGCCTTGGCTTCGGCTAGGCGAGTGTCGGAATTGGCGGCTTTGTCTCATAAAAGCCCCTATCTAGTTTTCCATATGGATAGAGCGGAATTGCGGACCCGTCCTCAATTCTTGCCTAAGGTAGTTTCATCTTTTCATATGAACCAACCTATTGTGGTGCCTGTGGCTACGCGGGACTTGGAGGATTCCGAGTCCCTTGATGTGGTCAGGGTTTTGAAATTTACGTGGCCAGAACGGCTAGGGTCAGGAAAACAGAAGCACTGTTTGTCCTGTATGCAGCCAACAAGGTTGGCGCTCCTGCTTCCAAGACTATTGCTCGCTGGATCTGTAACACGATTCAGCAGGCTCATTCAACGGCTGGATTGCCGTTACCAAAATCGATTAAGGCCCATTCCACTAGGAAGGTGGGCTCTTCTTGGGCGGCTGCCCGAGGGGTCTCGGCATTGCAGTTGTGCCGAGCTGCTACTTGGTCGGGGTCAAACACCTTTGCAAAGTTCTACAAGTTTGATACCCCGGCTGAGGAGGACCTCCTGTTTGCTCAGTCGGTGCTGCAGAGTCATCCGCACTCTCCCGCCCGGTTTGGGAGGTTTGGTATAATCCCCATGGTCCTTACGAAGTCCCCAGCATCCTCTAGGACGTAAGAGAAAATAAGATTTTGAACCTAGCGGTAAATCTTTTTCTCCTAGTCTGTAGAGGATGCTGGGCGCCCGTCCCAAGTGCGGACTTCTGCAAGACTTGTATATAGTTTTTGCTTACATAAGGGTTATGTTACAGTTTTCATCAGTCTTGGTCTGATGCTGTGTTGTTTCATACTGTTAACTGGTTCGTATATTCCTAGTTATACGGTGTGAATGGTGTGGACTGGTAGGAATCTTGCCCTTGGATTAACAAATCCTTTCCTCGTACTGTCCGTCTCCTCTGGGCACAGTTTCGCTAACTGAGGTCTGGAGGAGGGGCATAGAGGGAGGAGCCAGTGCACACCCATACCTAAAGTTCTTTCTTAGTGCCCATGTCTCCTGCGGAGCCCGTCTATCCCCATGGTCCTTACGGAGTCCCCAGCATCCTCTACGGACTAGGAGAAAAAGATTTACCGGTAGGTTTAAAATCTTATTTTCTCTTACGTCCTAGAGGATGCTGGGGACTCCGTAAGGACCATGGGGTTTATACCAAAGCTCCAAACCGGGCGGGAGAGTGCGGATGACTCTGCAGCACCGATTGAGCAAACGCGAGGTCCTCATCAGCCAGGGTATAAAACTTGTAGAATTTTGCAAAAGTGTTTGAACCTGACCAAGTAGCTGCTCGGCAAAGCTGTAATGCCGAGACGCCTCGGGCAGCCGCCCAAGAAGAGCCCACCTTCCTAGTGGAATAGGCCTTTACCGAATTTGGTAACGGCAATCCAGCCGTAGAATGAGCCTGCTGAATCGTGTTACAGATCCAGCGAGCAATGGTCTGCTTCGAAGCAGGAGCGCCAACTTTGTTGGCTGCATACAGGACAAACAGAGCCTCTGTTTCCCTAGCCGTCCTGGCTACATAAATTTTTAAGGCCCTGACTACATCCAGGGACTTGGAGTCCTCCAAGTCATCCGTAGCCACGGGCACCACAATAGGTTGGTTCATATGAAATGAAGAAACCACCTTAGGCAAAAATTGAGGACGAGTCCTCAACTCTGCTCTATCCACATGTAAAATCAAATAGGGGTTCTTGTAAGACAAGGCCGCCAATTCCGACACCCGCCTTGCAAATGCCAAGGCCAATAACATGACGACCTTCCAAGTGAGAAATTTTAATTCCACCGTTTGAAGAGGCTCAAACCAGTGAGATTTTAGGAAACTTAACACCACGTTAAGTTCCCAAGGCGCCACAGGGGGCACAAAAGGAGGCTGGATGCGCAGCACTCCCTTCACAAAAGTCTGGACTTCTGGGAGAGAAGCCAATTCCTTCTGAAAGAATATAGGCCCTCATTCCGAGTTGTTCGCTCGTTCTTTTTCATCGCATCGCAGTGAAAATCCGCTTAGTACGCATGCGCAAAGTTCGCACTGCGACTGCGCCAAGTAACTTTACTATGAAGAAAGTATTTTTACTCACGGCTTTTTCTTCGCTCCGGCGATCGTAATGTGATTGACAGGAAATGGGTGTTACTGGGCGGAAACACGGCGTTTCAGGGGCGTGTGGCTGAAAACGCTACCGTTTCCGGAAAAAACGCAGGAGTGGCCGGAGAAACGGTGGGAGTGCCTGGGCGAACGCTGGGTGTGTTTGTGACGTCAACCAGGAACGACAAGCACTGAAATGATCGCACAGGCAGAGTAAGTCTGGAGCTACTCAGAAACTGCTAAGTAGTTAGTAATCGCAATATTGCGAATACATCGGTCGCAATTTTAAGAAGCTAAGATTCACTCCCAATAGGCGGCGGCTTAGCGTGTGTAACTCTGCTAAATTCGCCTTGCGACCGATCAACTCGGAATGAGGGCCATAGATAGGCTCCATTAAGGTACAGATTTCGGCCCTAACTTCAGGCCCATATCCACTCCTGTCTGTAGAAAGTGGAGAAAACGGCCCAGATGGAAATCTTCCGTAGGAGCATTCTTGGCTTCACACCAAGATACATACTTCCTCCAGATACGGTGATGTTTCGCCGTCACCTCCTTCCTAGCCTTTATCAGAGTAGAAAAAACAACACTGATCCAGGCGCTAATCAATTAACAATTAACAATAATACATATTCTTAGTTTTTAACGTAGTTTAAGCTGCAACCTCCGTCCAGCTGTGCCTGTGTTCGTACAGCTAAAATTGATTGTGAGTTAGGGGGCTCGCTTGCTCTCCTTCCTCAGAAACCAAAGAAGAAAGAAAAAGGAATGACTGATTGCGCTATATTACCAGGTGCGTATATGAATAAAGACACATTTAAAATTACCTCTCTGGTTTTTATTTAAATTAAAAAATATCACAAATGTGAATATATATAAAAACTCAATATGCATGCATATTCACTATGAGCTCACTTAAAAACTGTAACATTAATTCTATGTTTAAACATCCAGTGCTCAGATCTGTTTTTAGGGACAGTTATTTCTTCCACTGACGTATGTAAATAAATAACTTGTATTCCCACAACAATAGGTGATGTTTTTCCAAATATATTGGGACTCAGTCCTCTAAATAGAGACACAGTTCCTGTTTGTATACTGGCCACTATCTGTAGACTGTCAATTTTAAGACCGATGAATGCCGCTTACCGCCGCAGCCGTGAGCACGGACGTGCTGGGGAGATCCTCGCTGTGCACAGCGGCGGTGTTTAGCTCTCCCTTCTCTCTTTCGCGGTGGTAGCGGTGCTGGATGGTCTCTACCCCTCAGCGTGCTGGAGCCGCTTGTATGCGGACACATGCAGAGCAGACTCCCCACCTGGCTAGCCGCGTCTCCTCCGATTACGGCTCAGCTGGAGCGGCAGGTGTGTGGAGTCTCGTTGGTTGTCCTTAGCTCCCAGTCCGGCGGGGTAGATCCAAAAGTGGGGTAACACTTATATCACCTGTGGTTTGACCTGGACCAATAGGAAAAAGGATTAATCAGGGTGGTCAGGTAAATAAAGACTTTGGGATAGAAAGCACATTACTCTTTGAAAAAGCACCTGTGCGAAACGCGTTAGTGGATCTGCTGTTCACCCTGACAACTGTTACCCCACTTTTGGATCTACCCCGCCGGACTGGGAGCTAAGGACAACCAGAGGTCATTTTAAAATGAGTCTTTATTCATATACGCACCTGGTAATATAGCACAGTCAGTCATTCCTTTTTCTCTTTCTTTATCAGAGTAGGGATGACTTCCTCCGGAATACCTCTCCCAGCTAGGATTCGGTGTTCAACCGCCATGCCGTCAAACGTAGCCGCGGTAAGTCTTGGAATACGCAGGGCTCCTGCTGCAACAGGTCCTCCCTGAGAGGAAGAGGCCACGGATCTTCTGTGATCATTTCCTGAAGATCTGAATACCAGGCCCTTCGAGGCCAATCTGGAACAACGAGTATTGTCTGTACTCTTTTTCGTCTTATAATTCTCAATATTTTTGAGATGAGAGGCAGAGGAGGGAACACATAGAACGACTGAAACACCCATGGTGTCACTAGGGCGTCTACCGCTACTGCCTGAGGGTCCCGGGACCTGGCACAATACGTCCGAAGCTTTTTGTTGAGGCGTGACGCCATCATGTCTATTTGAGGAAGTCCCCAATGACTTGTTATCTCTGCAAAGACTTCATGATGAAGTCCCCACTCTCCTGGATGTAGATCGTGTCTGCTGAGGAAGTCTGTCCACTCCCGGTATGAAGACTGCTGACAGAACGCTTACGTGATTTTCCGCCCAGCGAAGAATCCTGGTGGCTTCCGCCATCGCCACTCTGCTCCTTGTCCCGCCTTGGCGGTTTACATGAGCCATGGCTGTGACGTTGTCTGATTGAATCAGAACCGGTAGGTCGCGAAGAAGATTCTCCGCCTGTCGTAGGCCGTTGTATATGGCCCTCAATTCCAGACGTTGATGTGTAGACAAGCCTCCTGGCTTGACCATAGTCCCTGAAAATTTCTTCCTTGTGTGACTGCTCCCCATCCTCAGAGGCTCGCGTCCGTGGTTAACAGAACCCAGTCCTGAATGCCGAACCTGCGACCCTCTAGAAGGTGAGCACTCTGCAGTCACCACAGCAGAGACACCCTGGCCCTGGGGGACAGGCTTATCTTCTTATGTATTTGTAGATGGGACCCGGACCACTTGTCCAGAAGGTCCCACTGAAATGTCCTTGCATGGAACCTGCCGAAGGGGATGGCCTCGTAGGCTGCCACCATTTTCCCCAGAACTCGAGTGCATTGATGAACAGACACTCTTTTTGGTTTTAGCAGGTCTCTGACCATGTTCTGGAGGTCCTGGGCTTTTTCCATTGGGAGAAAAACCCTCTTCTGTTCAGTGTCCAGAATCATGCCTAGGCATGATAGTCGAGTCGTTGGAACCAATTGTGACTTTGGCAGATTGAGAATCCAACCGTGCTGTTGTAGCACTCTCAGGGAGAGCGACACGCTCTTCAGCAATTGATCTCTCGATCTCGCTTTTATCAGGAGATCGTCCAAGTACGGGATAATTGTGACTCCCTGCCTGCGCAGGAGCACCATCATCTACGCCATCACCTTGGTGAAAATCCTCGGTGCCGTGGAAAGCCCAAACGGCAGCGTCTGAAACTGGTAGTGACAGTCCTGTATAGCGAATCTCAGGTACTCCTTATGAGGAGGATATATGGGGGCATCAAGGTAGGCATCCTTCACGTCCAGTGATACCATAAAATCCCCCCCTTCCAGGCTGGAGATCACTGCCCGGAGCGATTCCATCTTGAATTTGAACTTTTTCAAGTACAGGTTTAGGGATTTTAGATTTAAAATGTGTCTGACCGAACCAGCCGGCTTCGGGACCACGAACAGGGTTGAATAGTACCCTTTCCCCTGTTGGACCAGGGGAACCTTGACAATCACTTGCTGTTGACACAGCCTTTGAATTGCAGCCAATACGACTTCCCTCTCCGGGTGTGAAGCTGGAAAGGCCGACTTGAAAAAAAAATCGGTGAGGGGGCACCTCTTCGAATTCCAGTTTGTAGCCTTGGGATACAATCTCCATCGCCCAAGGATCCACGTCTGACAGAACCCAGACCTGGCTGAAGAGTCGAAGACGTGCCCCCACCGGTCCGGACTCCCTCAGTGGAGCCCCAGCGTCATGCAGTGGATTTAGCAGAAGCCGGGGAGGACTTCTGCTCCTGGGAACTAGCCGAAGGAAGCATGTGTTCCCTTTCCTCTACCCTTACCTCCAGTGAGGAAAGAGGAGCCCCAACCTCTTCTGGCCTTATGCGACCGAAAGGACTGCATCTGATACTGTGGAGTTTTCTTTTGCTGTTTGGAAACAAAAAGTAAAAAAGTAGATTTACCCGCGGTAGCTGTTGAAACCAGGTCCGCAAGACCATCCCCAAACAAAACTTCACCCTTGTAAGGTAAAACCTCCATATGCTTCTTTGAGTCTGCATCACCTGTCCATTGGCGGGTCCACAGAGCTCGCCTCACAGAAATAGCCATGGCGTTGGCTCTGGAACCAAGCAGCCCCACGTCTCTTTGAGCGTCTCTCATATATAAGACTGCGTCTTTAATGTGACCTAAGGTCAGTAAAATGGTATCCCTGCCTAGAGTATCAAAGTCAGCTGACAAGGTATCTGTCCACGCTGCAACTGAGCTACAAACCCAAGCCAATGCTATCGCCGGCCTGAGCAAAGCACCCGTATGCGAATAAATAGATTTTAAGGTAGTTTCCAGTCTGCGATCAGCAGGATCCTTGAGGGCTGCCGTGTCTGGAGACGGTAGCGCCACCTTCTTGGACAGACGCGTTAAAGCCTTGTCCACCCTGGGCGAGGATTCCCACCGTACCCTGTCCTGTACAGGGAAAGGATACGCCGAATCCTCTTGGGAATCTGCAGTTTTTTGTCTGGAGTTTCCCAAGCTTTTTCAAATACTTCATTCAGTTCATGAGATGGGGGAAAGGTTACCTCAGGTTTCTTTTCTTTATACATGCGCACCCTCGTGTCAGGGACAGAGGGGTCTTCAGTGATATGCAAAACATATTTTATTGCAAACATATAATGAATGCTTTTGGCCACCCTTGGGTGTAACTTTGCATCATCGTAGTCGACACTGGAGTCAGAATCCGTGTCGGTATCAGTGTCTGCTATTTGGGATAGGGGAACGTTTTTGAGACCCTGAAGGGCCCTGTGACCCAGTCCAATCCGTGGATTGACTCCCTGCTTTTTCCCTGGACTCTGCTTTGTCCATTCTCTTATGTAATAAGGTCACATTTGCATTTAACATATTCCACATGTCCAACCAATCATGAGTCGGCGTTGCCGACGGAGACACACCAATCATCTGCTCCACCTCCTCCATGGATGAGCCTTCCGCTTCAGACATGCCAACACACACGTACCGACACCCCCACACACACAGGTATATATCTATAAGGGGACAGTTCCCCAACAAGGCCCTTTGGAGAGACAGAGAGAGTATGTCAGCACACACCCAGCGCCAACTGACACTGGAAACAAATTCCCAGATATAGCGCTTTTATATTACAATAATCGTGTAATACACTCACTGCGCCTTACAAGTGCCCCCCCCCCCCCCCTCCCCTCTTTTCAGCCCTCTGTCAACGTGTTCAGCAGGGGAGCCAGCTTCTCTGCAGTGCTCTGTAGAGAAAATGGCGCTGGTTAGTGCTGAGGGACCAAGCTCCGCCCCCTCCAGCGGCGGGCTTCAGTCCCGCTCAATTGTCTAAAAAATGGCGGGGGATTTATATATTAACTGCCTCCGTAGCCTAATATCTATATAATGCCAGTCCAGAGGTTTATATTGCTGCCGAGGGCGCCCCCCCTGCGCCCCGCACCTATCAGTGCCTGTCAGTGTGTGTAGTGTGTGGGAGCAATGGTGCGCAGCGTTACCGCTGCGCGCTTACCTCAGTGAAGATCTGAAGTCTTCTGCCGCCTTGAAGTCTTCTTTTCTTCTTATACTCACCCGGCTTCTATCTTCCGGCACTGTGAGGAGGACGGCGGCGCGGCTCTGGGACGAACAGCGGGGGGAGACCTGCGTTCCGACTCCCTCTGGAGCTAATGGTGTCCAGTAGCCTAAGAAGCAGGGCCTATCACTTAAGTAGGTCTGCTTCTCTCTCCTCAGTCCCACGATGCAGGGAGCCTGTTGCCAGCAGTGCTCCCTGAAAATAAAAAACCTAACAAAATTCTTTTTCAGAGAAACTCAGGAGAGCTCCCCTGTAGTGCACCCAATCTCCTCTGGATACAGGATCTAACTGAGGTCTGGAGGAGGGGCATAGAGGGAGGAGCCAGTACACACCCATACCAAAAGTTCTTTATAGTGCCCATGTCTCTTGCGAAGCCAGTCTATACCCCATGGTCCTTACGGAGTCCCCAGCATCCTCTAGGACGTAAAAGAAATCCCTGGTATGTTTAAATCTCACCAATTTCAGGAAATCAGGAAATTGGGAGGTAATCAGGAACAATCATACAATGGCTATTCACACATAGCAGATAAAGAGCTCATTGATATATGTGGAAGAAAAGTAGACGAATGGCTCTCCTCGAACTCCGGAAGACACTACCTGAAATAATAACCCTTGTTCAATGATCAAACAGACCTAGCATACGATCCAGGAATTGAAACAATTTTCAGGGAGTGATAGGAATATACATCATGAAAATTTTATACGTCTCTTTCACAATTTGTTTGTGTTTTCTCCCTCTACCCAGCAAAACCTCTATCGAATCCGAACATCAGTGTGCAAAGACGTAGGTGCATGTATGTGTGCAACGTTCGTTCAAATCAGACATCATAGGCCATAGCACTGTCCCAGCATACTCTATAGGTTGAATGTCGTCCCACACCCAACTGGTCTCGTGACCGCCGAGCGCATATAGAGGATGTCTCGTCCTCCTCCCTGTCTTCCCCAACCATAGTCAGTGTCTGATTTGCAAAATAAATACATACGTGTCTAGGTCACCTGTTATGAGTTTTGAAATATTTTGTTAGTAAGTTATGACAGTTATTGTCTACTGTCAAAGGGTGGACTGTCGAAGTCAAAAATAATACATACACACCACATACAAACTCCAAACAGATGGATCTCTATGCGTGCACATACAAGCAGCATGCACAGAGATATATGGTAGCATACGCATTCACATAGACAAGCCACAATGATATATTCAACACATATTTCATACAACACATATATTAAACATGTCAAGCACCAGACATTATAATGTATTTATATAATAGAGTTTAACATCAGATGTATATGTATTATTGGAACGGAGCGAGATGGACATGTCATGCTTGGTGTCAAAATTATCAGGAGAATGTGTGTGCTGGTTTGATAGGACAGCATGTGTGCAGAAAGAAACCAATGGCTAACCCCTAGGATTTCATCATCAAGCTGGACGTTGCTTGCTTATGAACTGACCAATAACACATCATGAATGAGAGATCTCCCTCCCCTGGACCAATAACAGAAGACTCCGTCCCAGACACGTTCCTCCCCCAATACACACTATATAGGTATTTCCCCTCACCCAGGAAGCTGTTTTTCATCGCTGTTGGTGCAGATTCAAAGATGGAGAGGACTGTGCATTGAGGGACAGGGTAAAGTATGCTGGCTGTAATTGATCCTTATGCAACTAAAACTGCTACTTGTGTAATTGTAAATATATATATATATATATATATATATATATATATATATACACACACATACATACATACATATACATACACACACACACATACTGTACATATGTTATAGTTTGCAAACCCTTTTAATATCAAATATATATATCTGACCGTTGGACCTCAGCCTGTGTGCGCAACTGCTTGCTTTCTCTTAAGGGATGTAGTGTTTGCGATGTACAGCGCACTTTTATCGTATATGGTAATAAGATGCGCCATGCATCCGCAGCATATATTAACACTGCATTTGAAAAGTTTATTCAGAAATAATTAGAAATTTACAGCAACTCTAGTAGAAATCTGAGAAATCATGGTTTTAAGAGAGGCTAACCACTCAGGCTCCCTTGCTGGGACCTGTGCTAACAGTGCAATCCTGATTACATGGAATGGGATCCTCCTAAGAGGACATATCCTCTGCAGCATATGACACAGAGTCCCGGGACATAGCTTAATGGAGACCACAAACACTCCACACACACACAGGGAAGGGCAGACAGTTTCCCCCCAAAAAATGCCAAGAGAGACACAGAGATTGGAGCCAACCCACACACAGCGCTTCCTGGATAGAGAACAGCCACTACCTAGCGCTGACTGCATACCTTAATAGGTTACACAGTCTTTACACAGCCTCCCCCTCCTTCTACAACCCCCTGGTACCGTTATAGGATAGCTGGAGGTGATGAGGAAGGATAGCTCTCCCTTTCAGCGTCTCTGCAGGCAGGGAAAATGGCGCTGAACGCTGCTGGGTCCGCTCTGAGGAGAAGCTCCGCTCCCTTTCATGGCGCTGCTTCCCGCTCTCTGTTCGAATTTTACTGGCCTGAGGTATGTGCCGGCAGTGATCCGAGGTCCCTGACAGGCTTGCCGACCAGTGTAGGCACTGGCTCAGGGCGCCCCTCACAGCGCCACACTATGTACCACTGAGCCCCGGAGCGCAGGTAGTACTGCGCTCCATACCCTGTTGCCGCCATCTTCACCCTCCCCCCCCCCCCCCCCCGCTTGCTAGGGAGGTCGGTGACTATCTCGCCACAAGTCTTCTGGCTCTGTAAGGGGGTGGCGGCATGCTACCGGGGTGAGCGATCCCCTGTGGCGGCGATCAATCAATCCCCTCAGGAGCTCAGTGTCCTGTAAGCGGAGATAGTGGCTCAGACCCCTTAGTGCCACAAAGCAGGGAGGCTGTTGCCAGCAGCCTCCCTGTAAAATAATTAACTCTAAAAAAAACTTTTACTAGGGAAACTCTGTAGAGCTCCCCTAGCTGTGACCGGCTCCTCCGGGCACATTTTCTAAACCGAGTCTGGTAGGAGGGCCATAGAGGGAGGAGCCAGCCCACACTCTCAAACTCTTAAAGTGCCAATGGCTCCTAGTGGACCAGTCTATACCCCATGGTACTAATGTGGACCCCAACATCCTCTAGGGCGTAAGAGAAAATAGGATTTTAGTACCTACCGGTAAATCCTTTTCTCCTAGTCCGTAGAGGATGCTGGGGACTCCAAAAGGACCATGGGGTATAGACGGGATCCGCCGGAGCTTGGGCACACTGAAAAGACTGACTGGGTGTGAACTGGCTCCTCCCTCTATGTCACTCCTCCAGACCTCAGTTATAGGAACTGTGCCCAGGAGAGACGGCATTTCGAGGAAAGGATTTTTGTTTAAACTAAGGGCTAGAAACATACCAGCCCACACCACAAACATACCGTACAACCGGAGTAACAGTAAACCAGATAACAGTATGAATTAACAACAGCAACAAGCTGAAAACAACAAATACACAACCAGTGTGTAAACCTAATTAACCAGCAAGAATACACTGCAAGTAACAGTCCGCACTGGGATGGGCGCCCAGCATCCTCTACGGACTAGGAGAAAAGGATTTACCGGTAGGTACTAAAATCCTATTTTCTCTTACGTCCTAGAGGATGCTGGGGACTCCAAAAGGACCATGGGGTTTATACCAAAGCTCCAACACAGGCGGGAGAGTGCGGACGACTCTAGAGCACCGATTGAGCAATCACGAGGTCCTCCTCACCTAGGGTATCAAACTTGTAAAACTTAGCAAAGGTGTTTGAACCCGACCACGTAGCTGCTCGGCAAAGCTGAAATGCCGAGACCCCTCGGGCAGCCGCCCAAGATGAGCCCACTTTCCTGGTAGAATGGACCTTTACCGACTTCGGCACCGGTAGCCCAGCCGAAGAATGAGCTTGCTGAATCGTACTACAAATCCAGCATGCAATAGTCTGTTTCGAAGCAGGATGACCAATCTTGTTGGAAGCATACAGGACAAATAACACCTCTGTCTTCCTGGCAACAGCCGTTCTGGCGACGTAGATTTTCAAAGCTCTCACAACATCAAGAGACTTTGGAACTGCCACAGCATCCGTAGCCACAAGTACCACAATAGTTTAGTTAATGTGAAACAAAGAAACCACCTTCGGCAGAAACTGTTGACGAGTCCTCAATTCCGCTCTATCCGAATGGAAGATCAAGTACGGACTCTTATGAGATAAGGCCGCCAACTCTGACACTCGCCTGGCAGCCGCCAGAGCCAACAGCATGACTACCTTCCAAGTGAGAAACTTTAACTCAACCTTACGCAAAGGTTCAAACCAGGAAGACATAAGAAACTGCAAGACCACTTCAAGATCCCACGGTGCCACAGGGGGCACAAACGGAGGATGGATATGCATCACTCCCTTCACAAAAGTCTGAACCTCTGGGAGGACAGCCAATTCCTTTTGAAAGAAAATAGATAAAGCCGAAATCTGCACTTTGATGGAACCTAATTTCAGGCCTGCATCGACGCCTGCCTGCAAAAAATTGAGAAACCGACCCAAGTGAAATTCTTCCGCAGAAGCAGTTTTAGTCTCACACCACGAAACATACTTTCTCCAAATACGGTGAAAATGTTTCGCTGTAACCTCCTTCCTAGCCTTAAGGAGAGTGGGAATGACCTCCCCGGGAATACCTTTTCGCGCAAAGATTTGGCGCTCAACTTCCATGCCGTCAAACGCAGCCGCGGTAAGTCTGGAAACACGCATGGTCCCTGCAATAACAGGTCCTCTCTTAGAGGAAGCGGCCAAGGATCTTCCACAAGTAATTCCTGAAGATCCGGATACCAGGCCCTTCTTGGCCAATCTGGAACGACGAGAATCGCCTAAACCCTTGCTCGTCGAATGATTCCCAGTACCTTTGGAATGAGAGGAAGTGGAGGGAACACATACACCGACTGAAACACCCACGGAGTCACCAGGGCGTCCACTGCACTGGCTTGGGGGTCCCTGAACCTGGAACAATAACTCGGAAGCTTCTAGTTGAGGCGAGACTCCATCATGTCGATCAGCGGAATTCCCCAACGCTTCGTCACTTCTGCAAATACCTCTTGGTGAAGAGCCCACTCTCCCGGATGGAGATCGTGTCTGCTGAGGAAGTCTGCTTCCCAGTTGTCCACTCCCGGAAGGAAGACTGCTGACAGAGCGCTCACGTGTTGTTCCACCCAGCAAAGGATTCTTGTAGCTTCCGCCATAGCCGCCCTGCTCCTTGTTCCGCCTTGATGGTTTATATGCGCCACCGCTGTTATGTTGTCCGACTGTATCAGGACAGGTTGACCCTGAAGGCGGCTTCTTGCTTGTAGCAGGCCGTTGTAAATGGCTCTTAACTCGAGAACATTTATGTGGAGACAAGATTCCTGGAGCGACCATTTCCCCTGGAAATTTCTTCCTCGTGTGACTGCGCCCCAGCCTCGGAGACTTGCATCTGTTGTCAGTAGTTCCCAGTCCTGGATACCGAACCGGCGCCCTCTTAGGAGGTGAGAACTTTGTAGCCACCACAGGAGAGAAATCCTGGCCCTGGGAGATAGACTTATCTTTCGGTGCATGTGCAGGTGAGACCCGGACCATTTGCTCAGCAGATCCCACTGAAACACCCGGGCATGAGACCTCTAAACGGAATGGCTTCGTACGCCGAAACCATTTTCCCCAGAACCCAAGTACATTGATAAATCGACACACTTGTCGGCCTCAGAAGCTCCCAGACCATCGTCTGCAGTTCCAGAGCTTTGTCTTCCGGAAGAAACACTCTCCATAACTCCGTGTCCAGAATCATGCCCAGAAAGGGCAGCCGAGTGGTCGGAATCAACTGAGATTTTGGCAAATTTAGCACCCAACCGTGTTGTCGCAGCACCGACAGAGACAGATTCACATTTCTCAGCAACCGTTCCTTGGACCTCGCCTTTATCAGGAGATCGTCCAAGTACGGGATAATTGTAACCCCTTGCTTGCGAAGGAGAACCATCATTTCTGCCATGACCTTGGTGAAAATACTCGGGGCCGTGGAAAGCCCAAACGGCAACGTCTGAAATTGGTAATGAGAATCCTGTATCGCAAACCTGAGGAAGGCTTGATGCGGAGGATATAATCGGGACGTGTAAGTAGGTATCCTTTATGTCGACTGGCGCCATAAAATCCCCCCCTTCTAGGCTGGAAATCACAGCTCGAAGAGATTCCATCTTGAACTTGAAAACTTTCAAGTATGGATTGAGGGATTTTAGGTTCAGAATCGGTCTGACCGAACCGTCCGGTTTCGGTACAACGAAGAGACTCGAGTAGAACCTCTCCCCCCTTTGGGACGGAGGAACGGGAACAATGACCCTCTGTTGACACAACTTTTGTATTGCTGCCTTCACCACCTCCCTGTCCGGAAGAGACACTGGTAAGGCCGAAATGAAAAACCGGTGAGGGGGGCACCTCCTGAAACTCCAGCTTGTATCCCTGAGATACTATCTCTAGGACCCAAGGATCCAGGCCTGATTGAACACAGACCTAACTTAAGATCCGCAAACAGCCCCCCACCGGTCCGGACTCCCCCAGGGAAGCCCCAGCGTCATGCGGTGGGCTTGGTAGAAGCAGGGGAGTACTTTTGGTCCTGGGCGCCTGACACTGCAGGCGACTTTCTCCCCTTCCTCTACCCTTTGAAGCAAGGAAGGACGAACCTTTTCCACGCTTGTATTTATTTGGACGAAAGGACTGCATCGGCTGATGTGGTGCCTTTTTCTGTTGTGTGGGAACATAAGGAAGAAAAGACGACTTACCCGCAGTCGCGGTAGACACCAGGTCAGCCAAGCCGTCACCAAACAAGACATTACCTTTGAAGGGGAGAGCTTCCATAGCTCTCTTGGAGTCGGCATCAGCATTCCATTGATGGATCCAAAACGCCCTACTGGCAGAGATCGCCATGGCATTGGCTCTTGATCCCAAGAGACCAACATCCCTCGCCACATCCTTCAGGTAATCTGCACCGTCCTTGATATAACAAAGAGTCAAAAGAACATTATCTTTATCAAGGGTATCCATATCAGCCGCTAAATTCTCAGCCCATTTAGCAATAGCACTACTCACCCATACGGACGCCACTGCAGGCCTGAGCAATGCACCCGTATTAGCGAAAATGGACTTCAGAGACGTCTCCAGGTTGCGATCCGCCGGATCCTTGAGAGCTGCCGTGTCAGGGGACGGAAGCACCACCTTCTTAGACAAACGGGATAGAGCCTTGTCGACATTTGGAGACGACTCCCATTTTTCCCTATCATCAGAGGGGAAAGGATACGCCATGTAAATCCTCTTGGGAATCTGCCACCTCTTGTCCAGCAACTCCCAAGCTTTTTCACAAAGAGCGTTCATTTCACGAGAGGGGGGAAACTTCACCTCAGGTTTTATCCCTTTGAACAAACAAATCCTTGTTTCCTGCACCGCAGGTTCATCAGAAATGTGTAAAACATCTTTTATAGCCACAATAATGTACTGAATACTCTTAACTAACTGCGGGTGTAAAGCAGCCTCAGTGAAGTCGACATCGGAATCAGAATCCATGTCGGTATCCGTGTCTACCAACTGGGTAAACGGCCGCTTTTGTGACCCTGATGGGGCCTGCACCTGAGACAAAGCATCCTCCATGGATTTCCTCCACACCTGTGTCTGAGACTCAGATTTATCTAACCTTTTAGACAAAGAGGCCACATATGTATTAAGCGTACTTAACATTGTGGGTAAATCAGGTGTCGGCTGTGCCGACAGAGCCAACTCCAGACCCGCATCTGCTCCCCCAGCAACCTCCTCCGGGGAATAACACACCGACACCCACACACACTGCCTCAGCTAGGGGACAGCCCCACAAGGAAGCCTGGATAGAGAAACACAAAGGGAGTATGCCAGCTCACACCCCAGCACCCATATATCCCAGAACACAATATATGTTGAAAGCGCTGCTAGAAATAACAATAATTATGCACCAATAACTGTGCCCCCCCCCCGATTAGCTCCCTGTTACTTGTAGTGGAGCTTGGAGTTCCTGGGCCAGCGTCTCATGCAGCGGCGTGGATGAGAGAAAATGGCGCTGGTGAGCTGTGCGGCTAAGCCCCACCCCTTTCCCGGCGCGCTTCAGCCCGCTAAAATTTTAAAATGAAAATGCTGGCGGGGGTACGAAAAACGGTGCAGAGGCACTGCAAAGCCTTCTGCCAGCTTCCCAGACCAAGTAACATGCTGCCCAGGGCGCTCTCCGCCCCCCCCCCCCCCAGCGCCCTGCGAGTGCCGTTGGTGAAGTGTGTAGGAGCATGGAGCGCAGCGCTACCGCTGCGCTGTACCTCGTCACTGAAGTCTTCTGCCTTCTGCATACTCACCCGGCTTCTTTCTTCTGACTGCTGTGAGGGGGGTGACGGCGCGGCTCCGGGAACAAGCAGCTAGGCGCACCAAGTTATCAAACCCTCTGGAGCTAATGGTGTCCAGTAGCCTAAGAAGCAGAGCCCTTAACTAAGTAGAAGTCGGTCCTGCTTCTCTCCCCTCAGTCCCTCGCTGCAGGGAGCCTGTAGCCAGCAGGTCTCCCTGAAAATAAAAAACCTAACAAAAGTCTTTTCTAGAGAAACTCAGGAGAGCTCCCCTAGTGAGTGTCCAGTCAGTCCTGGGCACAAAGTCTAACTGAGGTCTGGAGAAGGGGCATAGAGGGAGGAGCCAGTTCACACCCAGTCAAAGTCTTTTCAGTGTGCCCAAGCTCCTGCGGATCCTGTCTATACCCCATGGTCCTTTTGGAGTCCCCAGCATCCTCTAGGGTGTAAGAGAAATATGGATTAAGCATTGAGTGCTGGTTATTATAGCGACAGTACCATATGCGTTTTATACGATCTGAGATATATACTTTTGTTGTTTGACTGTTTATGATGGCCAATATGTTGCTACTGTATTGTGACTTTGGACAACCTCAGGAAGATGTATATGCTTAATTCGGAGCTATTGTGCATATATACAGGAACAGGATAGTCCGTATATTTAAACTTTATGGATGGTGTAACAGTATGGATGGTGTAATGGTTAGCATTACTGCCTCATAGCACTGAGGTCATGGGTTCAATTCCCACCATGACCCTAACTGTGTGGAGTTTGTATATTCTCCCCGTACTTGCGTGGGTTTCCTCTGGGTACTCCGGTTTCCTCCCACAATCCAAAAATATACTGGTAGGTTAATTGACTCCCAACAAAAATTAACCCTAATGTGAATGTGTGTGTATATACGTGGTAGGGAATATAGGGGGTCATTCCGAGTTGATCACTCGTTGCAACGGAGCGATTAAGGCTAAAATGCGCATGCGCATGATACGCAGTGCGCATGCGCTAAGTATTTTAACACAAAACTTAGTAGATTTACTCACGTCCGAACTAAGAATTTTCATCGTTGAAGTGATCGGAGTGTGATTGACAGGAAGTGGGTGTTTCTGGGCGGAAACTGGCCTTTTCTGGGAGTGTGCGGAAAAACGCAGGCGTGTCAGGGAAAAACGCGGGAGTGTCTGGAGAAACGGGGGAGTGGCTGGCCAAACGCAGGGCGTGTGTGTGACCTCAAACCAGGAACTAAACGGCCTGAGCTGATCGCAAGATAGGAGTAGGTCTGGAGCTACTCAGAAACTGCAAGGAATTATGTAGTAGCAATTCTGCTAATCTTTCGTTCGCTATTCTGCTAAGCTAAGATACACTCCCAGAGGGCGGCGGCCTAGCGTGTGCAATGCTGCTAAAAGCAGCTAGCGAGCGAACAACTCGGAATGACCCCCATAGATCGTAAGCTCCACTGGGGCAGGGAGTGATGTGAATGGGCAAATATTCTCTGTACAGCGCTGCGGAATATGTGTGTGCTATATAAATAACTGGTAATAATGAGGAGTTGTTTGGTATATCTGCCGTATTGTACTGCTTGACCTTCCTGTTGCCGCTGTACATTATATTTAGTAGCTTTGATAATTGGCTTAATGTGTGTAATTACATCTCTACAGACATTTGTATATTCCAGTATCCATGGTGATGGATGCACTCAGTGACTCATATCGCGCTGCCGGTCGGGTTTGCAGTCCCACTTCCAGGGGTGGCGTCCACGAGGTGAAACTGTTTATAAGGCGAGCACTTCTGTATTTGTTTTTAGCCTGATGACAGTGCGGATAATAAAGCACAGAAACGTTGCTTGGTACCACGCTGGTCTGATGAGTGATCATTTTGAACCTGGGAGTGTAGCACCTTGAGGCTTTTCTTATGTAAATTGATGCTGTGAGGGCACCCGGTATTTACTATTATAATATATCTCTCTCTATATATCTATCTATCTAACTCTATTGCAGCGCGGTCAGTGACCGGAGAATATATTAGAATACTCGTACAATATATGTTGTAATAGGTACACTCTTTCCCAACTAACGCTGTGTGTGACAAGACATGTAGGATACTCAAGTGTTTGTAAAGTCTCAGCAATGTGTACAGGCAGCTTTACAAGGGAGACCTTGCCCTGCAATCCCGGAGAACAGCATCAGCTATGCTGAGAAGATGGCGCCCAGTGTCTCAGTCAGGGAGAGAGGGTGAGGCAGCTCCAGGGTGGGAAATCTGCGAGGAGATGGCGCCAGGGGAGGGGCAACAGGTCAAGCGACACCTCCCCTATGCTGGACCTCCACCCCAGGTACTGTGAGCCTTATTAAATGGGGTGTTAGAGCACAGGTCGAGTGTACTAATGCCTCGGTGGTCTAGTGGGGTCCCTGCCCAGTGACCGTGTCCACGCCAGCGCCGTGGTCCGTCTCACCAGACTGCAGTCGAAACGAGATTTACGGCAAGTTCAGCCTGGGGGACCCTTTAACAACCTCCTCCCAGTAGCAGCTACGAGAGCCAGGAGAGCGGTGTGCCTAAGCCGTGACTTTTCCACCGCAAGTACCCGGGAACCAGGCCGCGGGAGTATGCTACGCCGCTTGGGAGGTGATGGAGCTGCAGCGCTGAATGTCACGCCGACTACAGCGCTAACAGCCCAGCCAGAGAAAAATCTTCTTTAAAAAGCGTTTCAGGGTTGCTCAGTGCAGCCCTCCTGTTAGGTGACCTGCAGTAGCACCAACTCGAAACTGTGTGCCTGGGGGCGGGGTTATAGAGGAGGCCCCTATGCATCCTGGGACAGCTAAAGCTTTAGCCTGTTGGTGCCTCTGGATCAAGATCCCACTCTACACCCCCGATGTTTTCCCTGTGGAAACCAATGTAACCTGCTGCAGAAAGAATGGTAGCTTGACAAACAGGTAAACCCTATTTATGTACAATCATTTCTGCTAAATGACAAAGGTACATGTAAAAGACAAAAAATGAAATTCAAAGACTGTACACAATTAAAAAATATATACATTTTTGGAGTACAGTTAAAATACATGATCACATTGCTTTGCCTTATAACATGTTTTAAATGTTTAAAATCCAGGCACTGTTTTTTCCAGTGGCTCACCGTATACTGGCCCTCATTCCGAGTTGTTCGCTGCAGATTTTAGCAGCATTGCACACGCTAGGCCGCCGCCCTCTGGGAGTGTATCTTAGCATAGCAGAATTGCGAATAAATAATTCTTAGGAATTTTCTGAGTAGCTCGAGACTTACTCCTACACTGCGATCAGCTCAGCCCGTTTCGTTCCTGGTTTGATGTCACAAACACGCCCTGCATTCGGCCAGCCACTCCCCCGTTTCTCCAGACACTCCAGCGTTTTATTGTGGCACGCCTGCGTTTTTCCGCACACTCCCAGAAAACGGTCAGTTTCCACCCAGAAACACCCACTTCCTGTCAATCACACTCCGATCACTTCAACGATGAAAATTCTTCGGTCGGACGTGAGTAAATCTACTAAGTTTTGTGCTAAAATACTTAGCGCATGAGCGCTGCGTACCATGCGCATTTTTGCCTTAATCGCTCCGTTGCGAAAATCGGCAACGAGCGAACAACTCGGAATGACCACCACTGTACATTATATTAGTGATATCGTAAAAGCCACATATGAACCATCAATCCATCAAGAGTATCCATGTACAATACCTACGTCCCATCACTAAAGCGGTGAGCAAACACATCCATGTATTTTCCTCAGTATAACAGAATGTACCCAGACTATTAATGTCTTCTGTGACAGCCTGAAGATGCCTGTTGTAGGCAAAACATAGCTTGCTTCTGATGGTCACTGTGCACTACACAAGGAGAGTGGCCCTCATCGCTTGTCTTCATACAGTCCGCTTAGATCCAAGGCCTGAGAATAACCCCTTGCAGTCAAGGTATTTCAGTATCTATAGTATATATCTGTATCAGCTCAGATATTATGTTATCAATGGTCGCTCTTGTAAGGTCTTCGCTAAACACCTAGAAAGGAACAGAAAGAAGTATATAATTTGAGGACATTATAACAAAGTATACCTGGTATACATTGGTTTTACAGTAGTGTTTTTAAGGCTAGTGACTAGAAACAAACAAAACAGTGTTTGACTGTGTTTGTCGCCCAGGTTTATTAATAGTGTTTAAGGTGGACTTGGAGCTTCCTCCTCTCCAGCTGTTGTTGAACTACACATTCCAGCATGTCCTGCAACAGTTTTAGCATGGCCAAGTAGTAAAACTGTGGCAAGGCATGCTGGGAGGTTTAGTTTTACAGCAGCTGGAGGGCCATTTATTGCCCAGCCCTGTTCTAAGGTCTGACAATGCAATTACCTATGATAGTGGTTCTAAAACTTTTGTGAATGAGTCATCAGAATTGTTTTCATGGCACCACTAGGCCAAAAGTTTCTTACTGAGAAATTTAGAAAAGTATATTAAATTAAATAAACTGTGTTTATATTTCATCCTTAGGTTCAATTACGTGGGGAGGAACAAGATTTGCTTCTGTTTGTCCACATATGTTATGATAGGCAAAACCAGTGCTGCTGGCTGCCAATTACATTGACCATAAATACCGTATATACTAGAGTATAAGCCGACTTTTTCAGCACGTTTTTTTGTGCTGAAAAAGCCCCCTCGGCTTATACTCGAGTCAGTGGAAGGAGGGACACGGAGGGCACAGCGCGCGGCTCTCCTGTGTCCCCGTCTCCGGCGGCGTGTGTGTGTGTGTGTGTGTGTGTGTTAAATGAAGTGCCCGTTCGTGAGTTCTGTTTGGCTCACGAACCGGCACTTCATTTAACACACACACGCCGCCGGAGACGCAGGAGGGACACAGGAGAGGCGCGCGCTGTGCCCTCCATGTCCCTCCTTCAGAAGACAGCGCGGGAGCGATGGAGGGTAAGTACCCTTCCTGGCACTGTGGGGCACATCTGGCACGGTGGGGCATATCTGGCAGCACGAGGGCACATCTGGCACTGTGAGGCATATCTGGCAGCACGGGGGCACATCTGGAGGCAGCACGGGGGCACATCTGGAGGCAGCACGGGGGCACATCTGGAGGCAGCACGGGGGCACATCTGGAGGCAGCACGGGGGCACATCTGGAGGCAGCACGGGGGCACATCTGGAGGCAGCACGGGGGCACATCTGGAGGCAGCACGGGGGCACATCTGGAGGCAGCACGGGGGCACATCTGGAGGCAGCACGGGGGCACATCTGGAGGCAGCACGGGGGCACATCTGGAGGCAGCACGAGGGCTGTGTACGGCTAGAGCTGCATTTCCCACCCTAGGCTTATACTCGAGTCAATGAGTTTTCCCAGGTTTTTGTGGTAAAATTAGGTGCCTCGGCTTATATGCAGGTCGACTTATACTCGAGTATATACGGTAATTTGAATTGGTCCTGGACCACCAATCCAAAGCACCCCTGCACACAGTTTGAGAACTACTGACCTATGATAAGCGCTTGTGGGTAGAACAAGATGCTTTACAATACAGGAACAGCAAAGCAAAGCTAGTAACCACGGTGTTATGGCGACACAACGCTAGTAAAAGGCTTGCAGGATGAATGCGATTGGGTAACTTACAGATGGGTCCACGGTTATCTTGGCTAGTTTTCTGCGCCTAGGCACAACATGGTTTATTAACACAAACCCTTCATCTATTGTTCTCAGCTGCAATACAATACAGAGAACAATACAGCAGGGGATTAAGTCATTATAGCAGGTGATTAAGTCCGACTGCCCTAGCTCAGTTTATCCTATTAAAGGTCAAGATAAACATGGACCCATCTGTACATACATTATTAATATTCTAGCCTTATGAAACAATGACAGCAGTATTAGAAAGTACATTTGGTGATGTGGAATGATATTAAAAAGTTTACAATAAAAAAAGTTTAATGTCTTTACAAATCATACGGTGATTGAGATAAATTCTTATGTTTAAAAGACACCAAGATCCCATTTTATAAAAGGACAAGTCCACTTTAGCTGCAATGTCACAGTCAGCAGTCAGATTACTGATCAGCTACGAGTTTAGTGAAACCCGCATAGGTTCAATATTTCTATGATGTTTTCTTGTTTGCAGGTAGTAACCGTTGTGTCACAGAAATGTAGGTCATTTTTAATAGGCAATACAGTTCAATTGAAGTAGTCTTGCAATAATTAGTTTCAATACTGAAGGCAGCATTCTATATAAGATTTGCATAACACTGCAGGGCAATGTAACCGAGCTGTCATCCTAGGAGGAACTGAATCTGTCTGATCCACTATCATATTGTGACATGCCAGGGTGTACCGGCAAATCGCTTCTGCTGGATAATTCTGTGTAGATAAAGAAATATAGGGCCTATATTCTGAGTTGATCGCAGCAGCAAATTTGTTAGCAGTTGGGCAAAACCATGTGCACTGCAGGTGGGGCAGATGTAACATGTGCAGAGAGCGTTAGATTTGGGTGGGGTGTATTCAGACTGAAATCTAAATTGCAGTGCAAAAATAAAGCAGCCAGTATTTACCCTGCACAGAAACAAAATAACCCACCCAAATCCAACTCTCTCTGCAAAGGTTATATCTGCCCCCCCTGCAGTGCACATGGTTTCGCCCAATTGCTAACAAACTTGCTGCTGCGATCAACTCAGACCTGATCGCTGTGCTGCAAATTTGCAGAGGTCTGCGATCAGATAGTCGCCACCCATTGAGAATGAAAACCCGCCCCGTGCAAGTGTGCGAACGCATGCGTGCGCCGTGCAAAAATTTCGCCAGGCAGCGGACATCTGCAAATCCGTGTGCAACTCACTCACCAGCTAATGATTTTTCCATTCTGCGCAGTGTGTGCGCAGCCCAGGACTTACTCCTACAGTGCGATGAGAACAGGCTGATTGGGGCCGGAGCCGACGTCACACACCCTCCCTGGGAACGCCTGCGTTTTTCCTGACACTCCCAGAAAACGGCCGGTTACCACCCACAAATGTCCTCTTCCTGTCAATCACCTTGCGTACGCCCAACATGTTTGCAACATTCTGTCGCTGTCTGGCAATGTGCGTGCGCGTTGCGGTGCATACGCAGTCATTCGATAATCAGCCGCTGATCAGGTCTGAAACTGGCCCATAGTCCTCTCTATGATCTATCGCTGGCAGAAACCGGCCACCCTGCTAGTTTCCGCAGGGACCACAACCTAAAGTGCTCTGCAAATAGGCAGCTGCAAGGCGTAGGCCCTTACTCATGTTTGTACTCAAATGCAATTTTCTAGGCTACGGAACGGTTAATGTTAGCACATGAAGCTGCCGCCTAGGAAAGAAAAGACACGCCCATCGGAGCCGTCACCGACCCAATCGCAATTGCGTACACATATGCTGCCAATACGCAAGGACGAGGAACATCGAGGTTAAGGATAGACCTATGGCTATTCAGACAGGCCGCAGCACTAGCGAGGCAGGAGTCTTGTATTTGTACGTACGAGCTTGCAGCCGACGGCAGATACCCGCCTCGAGAATGGCCATGACATGCCAGTGTTTTGCCAAGCACTCTTTGTAAACTCCCAGTTTGCAGCGACACCTTCGTGTGTGTGTGTGTGTGTGTGTTACGGTGATCGCGGCACCTGCGCAGTCTGCCAATAATCGCACCGTTGCGTACAAACATGTTTTATGCCCTTAGTATCATCCAAAGTGTTTCGTTAGAATATAAAGAACATCTCAATCTTGCACAAACATCCGCTACTTCCTGACCACGCCACCATACATGAGATTGAAGAATAACAATTTAAAACTGGTGGCGCATTGAGGAGCGCGAATGGGTTCTGTAAGGCGAAGGCATTATAAGCCACCATTATGGAAGCAGCCATTGGCGACTGGCGTTTATGTGCAGCTTCCAGCTGCTTTGGAATGGGGAGAGCGAACAAGTTGGAGATACAGTAAGAAAGATGAACTAGTCTTATAGAAATCAGAATTTCTTATTCATTGATCTATTACAGCTATCCGCCAGCTGACGCAGCTGTGTGCCCAGTTTTCCAAGACTAGTTCTCCATTATCCCGGTTGTAAGTTATGCGCCTACAAATATTTGTTTGCATCGGCTGTGTCCCGCCTCCTACATATTCTTCTCACCAATGTGCAAGCATCGGGAAATTACAGAGCAGCACCAAGAAGACTCATCACACCGAGGCCAGCATTTTCCGGGAGATCTACAGGAATAATCTCTGTCCAGCTGATTCCAGAGTCCTGGCTCTCTGCCCAGCAGCGAGCACGATGCCAGAGACATATACTGGGCACACAGTGACTTCAGCTGGGGGAGAGCCATAATAGTTCAATTAATAAAAATGCTGAGAGGCAGACATGGCTGACGGCAGCTGATTTCTACAAAGACCAGTTCATCTTTCATCTCCCCCATCGTGTTCGCTCTCCTCATTCCAACTATAACACGCACCTGGAAGCTGCACACAGACGCCAGACGCCAATGGCTGCTTTAATACTGGTGGTTTATAATGCCTCTGCCTCACAGTAGCCACTCGTGCTCCCCAGCCCCCACCAGTTACAACTGTTATTACCAAGTTCAAATGGTTATCAAGCACGGAATCCTTTATTCACTTATTTCCCCCAATGCTGCTGCAAGTAGCACTGCCGGCTGTAATGCTCTGTGTCCCCCTGTAAGACCTCCCTATCACCAGTACTACCCTCCTGGGCAGAGAATGCTTGCCGGCACTGATGAATAAAGCCAGACGGCCTTTACTATAGGCACATGTGTAAAGCCAACCAGCAAAAATTACAAAAATTTTTTACAGTAAGACTATAAAAATGTTGCTCAATAACTGTTTGGCTCTAAACAAATGGCAAACTGGCATCTGAACAGTAGCTATGAATACCTAAATATTTTACAGTTATCCAACCAATTTACTTGTGTACTGTACATGCCCCAATTCTCTTTTCTTGCCTCTAGGCAGGCCCATTCCCCATCCCCGCCTGCCTCTAGGCTGCCCATCCCCGCCTGCCTCTAGGCTGCCCATTCCCCCCATCCCCGCCTGCCTCTAGGCTGACCATTCCCCCCATCCCCGCCTGCCTCTAGGCTGACCATTCCCCCCATCCCCGCCTGTCTCTAGGCTGCCCATTCCCCCCATCCCCACCTGCCTCTAGGCTGCCCATTTCCCCCATCCCCACCTGCCTCTAGGCTGCCCATTTCCCCCATCCCCACCTGCCTCTAGGCTGCCCATTCCCCCCATCCCCACCTGCCTCTAGGCTGCCCATTCCCCCCATCCCCACCTGCCGGTAGGCTGCCCATTCCCCCCATCCCCACCTACCGGTAGGCTGCCCAGTCCCCATCCCCGCTTGCCGGTAGGCTGCCCATTCCCCATCCCCGTCTGCCGGTAGGCTGCCCATTCCCCATCCCCACCTGCCTCTATATACTGTATTTCCTGTCAACCTTCTCTACTAATGCACACTCTGTAGCTGATGGTTAATAGCACCTAAATAGTCCTTACCTTCCACCATGGATTTTCCGCGCTCTCGTTGCCTGGCACTTCTACCCCATAGCACTGCAAAGCAAAGTATATCACAGCTACAGCAATGTGTTGTGCCTCATAGCGGAGGCATATATCCCCATGGTAGCTGTCCCTGAGGAGAGCCCAAGAAGCCGTAGCAACAGGGTTGCGCTCCCAGCTATGCCGATTCATCCAGTTCTTTAAAGAAACGAGGTAATGTAGCAAATACTGCAAGGGGAAAAAAAAAACCACAGAAAATAAATCATAACATAGCCAAAACATTCCACACAGTATAATATCTGCCTGACATAACATCGTCCTCATCACCTACACACAGTATAATAGCTGCCTGACAATGGGGATTTTAATACCTACTGGTAAATCCTTTTCTCCTAGTCCATAGAGGATGCTGGGGTCCACTTCAGTACCATGGGGGTATAGACGGTTCCGCAGGAGCCATGGGTACTTTAAGACTTTTCAAGGGTGTGAACTGGCTCCTCCCTCTATGCCCCTCCTCCAGACCTCAGTTTTAGGAACCATGCCCAGAGACACGGACATTTTGAGGAAAGGATTTACTTTTATACTAACGGTGAGATTCATACCAGCGCACCCCTCAACCATGCCGCACAACATGGCATTCAACATGACACACGCCAACAGGCATGAACCATTTACAGCAACATGCTGAAAACAAAATGAAACAACTTGTGTAACTATAAAGAACAAACTGTAGGTAAAGTACGCACTGGGTCGGGTGCCCAGCATCCTCTACGGACTAGGAGAAAAGGATTTACCGGTAGGTATTAAAATCCTATTTTCTCATACGTCCTAGAGGATGCTGGGGTCCACTTCAGTACCATGGGCTTATACCAAAGCTGCAGTACGGGATGGAGTGCGCGGATGACCCTGCAGTACCGATTGACCGAACTTGAGGTCCTCATCGGCCAAGGTGTGAAACTTATAAAATTTAGCAAATGTGTTTGACCCTGACCAAGTAGCTGCTCGGCAAAGTTGTAAAGCCAAGACGCCCCGGGCAGCTTACCAGGATGAGCCCACTTTCCTAGTAGAATGGGCCTTCACCGACTTCGGTACCGACAAGCCTGCCGTAGAATGAGCGTGCTGAATTGTCCCTCTGATCCAGCGCGCAATAGTCTGCTTAGAAGCGGGACACCCAATCTTGCTGGGAGCATAAAGGACAAACAGAGCCTCTGTTTTCCGTAATCGAGCTGTTCTTGCGACATAAATCTTCAAAGCTCTAACCACATCTAGAGACTGACTCAGTGAAAGTGTCAGTAGCTACTGGCACCACAATAGGTTGGTTTATGTGGAAGGATGAAACCACCTTTGGAAGAAATTGTTGACGAGTTCTTAACTCTGCCCTGTCTTCATGGAAGATCAGGTAAGGGCTCTTGTGAGACAAGGCCCTCAACTCAGACACCCGCCTTGCGGATGCCAAGGCCAAAAGCATCACCACTTTCCAAGTGAGAAACTTCAATTCTATCTCCTGCAGAGGTTCAAACCAATCTGATTGAAGGAACTGCGACACCACATTAAGGTCCCATGGTGCCACTGGAGGCACAAATGGAGGCTGGATGTGCAGAACCCCTTTCACAAACGTCTGAACTTCTGGAAAGGAGGCCAATTGTTTTTGAAAGAAAACTGATAAGGCCGAAATCTGGACCTTGATTGACCCCAATCTAAGGCCCGCATCCACACCAGCCTGCAGAAAATGGAGAAACCATCCCAACTCAAGCTCTTCCGTAGAAGCCTTCTTGGATTCACACCAAGACACATTTTCTCCAAATTCAGTGGCAATGTTTAGACGTTACTCCTTTCCTGGCCTGAATAAGAGTGGGGATGACTTCTTTGGGAATACCCTTTCGGGGTAGGATCAGACGCTCAACAGCCATGTGGTAAGTCTTGATACACACACGGCCCCTGCTGTAGTAGGTCCTCTCGAGGAGGAAGAGGCCGAGGATCTTCTATGAGCAACTCCTGAAGATCTGGATACCAAGCCCTCCTTGGCCAGTCTGGGGCAATGAAGATTGCTCAAACTCTTGTTCTTATTATTTTGAGAACTTTTGGAATCCGTGGAAGTGGAGGGAAAACATATACCGACCGAAACACCCACTGGGTCACCAGTGCATCCACTGCTATTGCTTGAGGGTCTCTCGACCTGGAACAATGGGGGTAATTCTGAGTTGATCGCAGCAGGAACTTTGTTAGCAGTTGGGCAAAACCATGTGCACTGCAGGGGAGGCAGATATAACATGTGCAGAGAGAGTTCGATTTGGGTGTGGTGAGTTCAATCTGCAATCTAAATTGCAGTGTAAAAATAAAACAGCTAGTATTTACCCTGCACAGAAACAAAATAACCCACCCAAATCTAACTCTCTCTGCAAATGTTATATCTGCCGCCCCCTGCAGTGCACATGGTTTTGCCCAACTGCTAAAAAATTCCTGCTGCGATCAACTTGGAATTACCCCCAAAATCTCTGAAGCTTCTTGTTTAGACGAGATGCCATCATGTCTACTTGAGGAACTCCCCAAAGACTTGTCACCTCTGCGAAGACTTCTTGGTGGAGGCCCCACTCTCCTGGATGGAGATCGTGTCTGCTGAGGAAGTCTGCTTCCCAGTAGTCCACTCCCAGAATGAAAATTGCTGACAGAGCTATAACATGTCTTTCTGCCCAGAGGAGAATCCTTGTCACCTCTGCCATTGCCGCTCTGCTTTTCGTTCCGCCTTGCCTGTTTATGTGCCCGACTGCTGTTACATTGTCCGACTGGATCTGCACGGGATCTTGATGAAGATGTACCGCTTGTAGAAGGCCGTTGTAAATGGCTCTCAATTCCAGAACGTTTATGTGAAGGCAGGCTTCCTGACTTTCCTTGGAAGCTTTCCCCGTGTGACAGCTCCCCAGCCTCAGAGACTTGCATCCATGGTTATTAGGACCCAGTCGTGAATCCCAAACCTGCTTCCCTCTAGTAGGTGAGAACTGTGTAGCCACCACAGGAGCGAAATCCTGGCTTTGGGGGACAGGATTATTATCCGGTGCATGTGTAGGTGGGATCCGGACCATTTGTCCAACAGGTCCCATTGGAATACTCTGGCATGAAATCGGCCAAACTGTATGGCCTCGTAGGCCGCTTCCATTTTCCCCAACAACCGAATGCATTGACGGATCGACACGCTTGTTGGTTTCAATATTTGACCATTTTCTGGATTTCCAGAGCCGTTTCCACTGGAAGAAATACTCTCCGTACTTCTGTGTCCAGAATCATCCCTAAAAAGGACAAATTTTGTCGTCGGTTCCAACTGCGGCTTTGGAAAATTCATGATCCAACCGTGTTGTTGGAGTATTGACAGGGAGAGTGCGATGTTCTGCACCAACTGTTCCCTGGATCTCGCTTTTATCAGTAGATCGTCGAAGATAAGGAATTATATTGACTCCTTTTTAACGAAGGAGGACCATCATCTCCGCCATCACCTTGGTGAATACCCTCGGTGCCGTGGAGAGTCCGAACGGCAACGTCTGAAAATAAGATTTTACTTACCGGTGAATCTATTTCTCATAGTCCGTAGAGGATGCTGGGGACTCCGTAAGGACCATGGGGAATAGACGGGCTCCGCAGGAGATAGGGCACTTTAAGAAAGCTTTGGACTCTGGGTGTGCACTGGCTCCTCCCTCTATGCCCCTCCTCCAGACCTCAGTTAGGGAAACTGTGCCCAGAGGAGATGGACAGTACGAGGAAGGATTTTTGTAAATCTAAGGGCGAGATTCATACCAGCCACACCGTATAACTTGTGATAAACTTACCCAGTTAACAGTATGAACAACAACATAGCCACGGTACCACCGAAAACTATAATATAACCCTTATGTAAGCAATAACTATATACAAGTCTTGCAGAAGAAGTCCGCACTTGGGACGGGCGCCCAGCATCCTCTACGGACTACGAGAAATAGATTTACCGGTATGTAAAATCCTATTTTCTCTAACGTCCTAGAGGATGCTGGGGACTCCGTAAGGACCATGGGGATTATACCAAAGCTCCCAAACGGGCGGGAGAGTGCGGACGACTCTGCAGCACCGATTGAGCAAACAGGAGGTCCTCCTCAGCCAGGGTATCAAACTTATAGAACTTTGCAAATGTGTTTGATCCGACCAAGTAGCTGCTCGGCACAACTGTAATGCCGAGATCCCTCGGGCAGCCGCCCAAGAAGAGCCCACTTTCCTAGTGGAGTGGGCCTTAACCAATTTCGGTAACGGCAATCCTGCCGTAGAATGCGCCTGCTGAATCGTGTTACAGATCCAGCGAGCAATAGTCTGCTTTGAAGCAGGAGCGCCAACCTTGTTGGCCGCATACAGAACGAACAAAGCTTCAGTCTTCCTGATTCTAGCCGTTCTGGTCACATAAATCTTCAAAGCCCTGACTACATCCAGGGACTCTGAATCCTCCAAGTCCCGTGTAGCCACAGGCACGACAATAGGTTGGTTCACATGAAAAGATGAGACCACCTTTGGCAGAAAGTGAGGGCGAGTCCTCAACTTTGCCCTATCCACGTGAAAAACCAAGTATGGGCTTTTATGTGATAAAGCCGCCAATTCGGAAACACGTCTTGCCGAAGCCAACGCCAACAACATGACCACTTTCCACGTGACGTATTTCAACTCCACAGTTTTGAGTGGTTCAAACCAAGGTGACTTGAGGAACCGTAACACCACGTTAAGATCCCAAGGCGCCACCGGAGGCACAAAAGGAGGCTGAATATGCAGCACTCCCTTCACAAAGGTCTGTACTTCAGGAATAGAGGCCAATTCTCTTTGAAAGAAAATGGATAAGGCCGAAATCTGGGCCTAAAATTAGGGTCCATAAGGGTCCAAAGTCACTCCTGTTTGAAGGAAGTGGAGTAGACGGCCCAAATGGAACTCCTCCGTAGGAGCGGCTCTGGCCTCACACCAAGAAACATATTTCCGCCATATACGGTGATAATGTTTTAACGTCATGTCTTTCCTAGCCTTGATCAGGGTAGGAATGACCTCCTCCGGAATCCCTTTTTCCGCTAGGATCCGGCGTTCAACCGCCATGCCGTCAAACGCAGCCGCGGTAAGTCTTGGAACAGACAGGGCCCCTGCCGCAGCAGGTCCTGCTTTAGAGGAAGAGACCATGGATCCCCTGCGAGCAACTCTTGCAGCTCCGGATACCAAGTCCTCCGTGGCCAATCTGGAACAATGAGTATTGTTCTGACCCTGCTTCTTCGTATTATTCTCAACACCTTGGGTATGAGAGGAAGAGGAGGAAACATATAGAGCGATCTGAACACCCAAGGTGTCACAGGAGCGTCTACCGCTACCGCCTAAGGGGCCCTTGACCTGGCGCAATACCGCTTTAGCTTTTTGTTGAGACAGGATGCCATCATGTCGATTTGAGGCAGTCCTCAATGATCCGTGCGAAGACTTCTTGATGAAGTCCTCACTCTCCCGGATGCAGGTCGTGCCTGCTGAGGAAGTCCGCCTCCCAGTTGTCCACCCCCGGGATGAACACCGCTGACAGCGCGCTTACATGGCCTTCCGCCCAGCGTAGAATCCTGGTCGCTTCTGCCATGGCCATTCTGCTCCTTGTTCCGCCTTGGCGGTTTATATGAGCCACTGCCGTGACATTGTCTGACTGAATCAGAACCGTTTTTCTCAGAAGCAATTCCTCCGCTTGACGCAGGGCGTTGTATATGGCCCTCAACTCCAGGACGTTGATGTGGAGACAAGAATCTAGGCTTGACCAGAGACCTTGGAAATTTCTTCCCAGTGTCACTGCTCCCCAGCCTCGGAGGCTTGCGTCCGTGGTCACCAGGACCCAGTCCTGAATGCCGAACCTGCGACCTTCTAGTAGGTGAGCACTGTTCAGCCACACAGGAGAGATACCCTGGTCCTGGGAGACAGTGTGATCTTTTGATGCATTTGTAGATGGGATCCGGACCACTTGTCCAAAAGGTCCAATTGAAAGGTCCTCGCATGGAACCTGCCGAAAGGGATGGCCTCGTAGGAAGCCACCATCTTCCCCAGGACCCGCGTGCAATGATGCACTGACACCTTTTTTGGTTTTAATAGGTTCCTGACCATGGCTATGAGTTCCTGAACCTTTTCGATCGGAAGAAAAACCTTTTTCTGGTCTGTGTCTAGAATCAGCCCCAAAAAGGTCAGACGCGTTCTAGGGACTAGCTGGGACTTCGGTATATTGAGAATCCAGCCGTGTAACTGCAACGTCTTCATGAATAGAGACACGCTGTCCAGCAACCTCTCCCGAGATCTCGCCTTTATGAGGAGATCGTCCAAGTATGGGATAATTGTGACCCCCTGCCTGCGCAGGAGCAGCATCATTTCCGCCATTACCTTGGTGAAAATTCTCGGGGCCGTGGAAAGCCCAAACGGCAACGTCTGAAATTGGTAGTGACAGTCCTGCACTGCAAATCTCAGGAACGCCTGAGGCGGGGGGGGGGGTGGGGACAATATCGGAACATGAAGGTAAGCATCCTTTATGTCCAGGGACACCATCCAATCCCCCCCCCCCCACCAGGCTGGCGATGACCGCCCTGAGTGATTCCATTTTGAACTTGAACCTCTTCAAGTACAGGTTCAGAGATTTCAGGTTTAAAAAATAAGAATTTACTTACCGATAATTCTATTTCTCGGAGTCCGTAGTGGATGCTGGGGTTCCTGAAAGGACCATGGGGAATAGCGGCTCCGCAGGAGACAGGGCACAAAAAGTAAAGCTTTAGGATCAGGTGGTGTGCACTGGCTCCTCCCCCTATGACCCTCCTCCAAGCCTCAGTTAGGATACTGTGCCCGGACGAGCGTACACAATAAGGAAGGATTTTGAATCCCGGGTAAGACTCATACCAGCCACACCAATCACACTGTACAACCTGTGATCTGAACCCAGTTAACAGTATGATAACAGCGGAGCCTCTGAAAAGATGGCTCACAACAATAATAACCCGATTTTTGTAACTATGTACAAGTATTGCAGATAATCCGCACTTGGGATGGGCGCCCAGCATCCACTACGGACTCCGAGAAATAGAATTATCGGTAAGTAAATTCTTATTTTCTCTATCGTCCTAGTGGATGCTGGGGTTCCTGAAAGGACCATGGGGATTATACCAAAGCTCCCAAACGGGCGGGAGAGTGCGGATGACTCTGCAGCACCGAATGAGAGAACTCCAGGTCCTCCTTAGCCAGGGTATCAAATTTGTAGGATTTTACAAACGTGTTTGCCCCTGACTAAGTAGCCGCTCGGCAAAGTTGTAAAGCCGAGACCCCTCGGGCAGCCGCCCAAGATGAGCCCACCTTCCTTGTGGAATGGGCATTTACATATTTTGGCTGTGGCAGGCCTGCCACAGAATGTGCAAGCTGAATTGTATTACACATCCAACTAGCAATAGTCTGCTTAGAAGCAAGAGCACCCAGTTTGTTGGGTGCATACAGGATAACAGCAAGTCAGTTTTCCTGACTCCAGCCGTTCAGGAACCTATATTTTCAGGGCCCTGACAACATCTAGCAACTTGGAGTCCTCCAAGTCCCTAGTAGGCGCAAGGCACCACAATAAGCTGGTTCAGGTGAAACACTGACACCACCTTAGGGAGAGAACTGGGGACGAGTCCGCAGCTCTGCCCTGTCCGAATGGACAAACAGATATGGGCTTTTTTGAGAAAAAAAACCACCAATTTGACACTCGCCTGGCCCAGGCCAGGGCCAAGAGCATGGTCACTTTTCATGTGAGATGCTTCAAATCCACAGATTTGACTGGTTTTAAACCAATGTGATTTGAGGAATCCCAGAACTACGTTGAGATCCCACAGTGCCACTGGAGGCACAAAAGGGGGTTGTATATGCAATACTCCCTTGACAAACTTCTGGACTTCAGGAACTGAAGCCAATTCTTTCTGGAAGAAAATCGACAGGGCCGAAATTTGAACCTTAATGGACCCCAATTTGAGGCCCATAGACACTCCTGTTTGCAGGAAATGCAGGAATCGACCGAGTTGAAATTTCTTCGTGGGGCCTTCCTGGCCTCACACCACGCAACATATTTTCGCCACATGTGGTGATAATGTTGTGCGGTCACCTCCTTCCTGGCTTTGACCAGGGTAGGAATGACCTCTTCCGGAATGCCTTTTTCCCTTAGGATCCGGCGTTCCACCGCCATGCCGTCAAACGCAGCTGCGGTAAGTCTTGGAACAGACATGGTACTTGCTGAAGCAAGTCCCTTCTTAGCGGCAGAGGCCATAAGTCCTCTGTGAGCATCTCTTGAAGTTCCGGGTACCAAGTCCTTCTTGGCCAATCCGGAGCCATGAGTATAGTTCTTACTCCTCTACGTCTTATAATTCTCAGTACCTTAGGTATGAGAAGCAGAGGAGGGAACACATACACCGACTGGTACACCCACGGTGTTACCAGAACGTCCACAGCTATTGCCTGAGGGTCTCTTGACCTGGCGCAATACCTGTCCCGTTTTTTGTTCAGACGGGACGCCATCATGTCCACCTTTGGTATTTCCCAACGGTTCACAATCATGTGGAAAAACTTCCCGATGAAGTTTCCACTCTCCCGGGTGGAGGTCGTGCCTGCTGAGGAAGTCTGCTTCCCAGTTTCCATTCCCGGAATGAAACACTGCTGACAGTGCTATCACATGATTTTCCGCCCAGCGAAAAGTCCTTGCAGTTTTTGCCATTGCCCTCCTGCTTCTTGTGCCGCCCTGTCTGTTTACGTGGGCGACTGCCGTGATGTTTTTCCCACTGGATCAATACCGGCTGACCTTGAAGCAGAGGTCTTGCTAAGCTTAGAGCATTATAAAATTACCCTTAGCTCCAGTATATTTATGTGGAGAAAAGTCTCCAGACTTGATCACACTCCCTGGAAATTTTTTCCTTGTGTGACTGCTCCCCAGCCTCTCGGGCTGGCCTCCGTGGTCACCAGCATCCAATCCTGAATGCCGAATCTGCGGCCCTCTAGAAGATGAGCACTCTGTAACCACCACAGGAGAGACACCCTTGTCCTTGGATATAGGGTTATCCGCTGATGCATCTGAAGATGCGATCCGGACCATTTGTCCAGCAGATCCCACTGAAAAGTTCTTGCGTGAAATCTGCCGAATGGAATTGCTTCGTAGGAAGCCACCATTTTTACCAGGACCCTTGTGCAATGATGCACTGACACTTTTCCTGGTTTTAGGAGGTTCCTGACTAGCTCGGATAACTCCCTGGCTTTCTCTTCCGGGAGAAACACCTTTTTCTGGACTGTGTCCAGAATCATCCCTAGGCACAGCAGACGTGTCGTCGGGATCAGCTGCGATTTTGGAATATTTAGAATCCACCCGTGCTGTTGTAGCAGTATCCGAGATAGTGCTACTCCGACCTCCAACTGTTCCCTGGACTTTGCCCTTATCAGGAGATCGTCCAAGTAAGGGATAATTAAGACGCCTTTTCTTCGAAGAAGAATCATCATTTCGGCCATTACCTTGGTAAAGACCCGGGGTGCCGTGGACAATCCAAACGGCAGCGTCTGAAACGGATAGTGACAGTTCTGTACCACGAACCTGAAGTACCCTTAGTAAGAAGGGCAAATTTGGGACATGGAGGTAAGCATCCCTGATGTCCCGGGACACTATATAGTCCCCTTCTTCCTGGTTCGTTATCACTGCTCTGAGTGACTCCATCTTGATTTGAACCTTTGTAAGTGTTCAAATTTTTTAGATTTAGAATAGGTCTCACCTAGCCTTCTGGCTTCAGTACCACAATATAGTGTGGAAGAATACCCCTTTCCTAGTTGTAGGAGGGGTAATTTGATTATCACCTGCTGGGAATACAGCTTGTGAATTGTTTCCCATACTGCCTCCTTGTCGGAGGGAGACCTTGGTAAAGCAGACTTCAGGAGCCTGCGAGGGGGAAACGTCTCGACATTCCAATCTGTACCCCTGGGATACTACTTGTAGGATCCAGGGGTCCTGTACGGTCCCAGCGTCATGCTGAGAGCTTGGCAGAAGCGGTGGAAGGCTTCTGTTCCTGGGAATGGGCTGCCTGCTGCAGTCTTCTTCCCTTTCCTCTATCCCTGGGCAGATATGACTCTTATAGGGACGAAAGGACTGAGGCTGAAAAGACGGTGTCTTTTTCTGCAGAGATGTGACTTAGGGTAAAAACGGTGGATTTTCCAGCAGTTGCCGTGGCCACCAGGTCCGATGGACCGACCCCAAATAACTCCTCTTCCTTTATACGGCAATACACCTTTGTGCCGTTTGGAATCTGCATCACCTGACCACTGTCGTGTCCATAAACATCTTCTGGCAGATATGGACATCGCACTTACTCTTGATGCCAGAGTGCAAATATCCCTCTGTGCATCTCGTATATATAGAAATGCATCCTTTAAATGCTCTATAGTCAATAAAATACTGTCCCTGTCAAGGGTATCAATATTTTTAGTCAGGGAATCCGACCAAGCCACCCCAGCTCTGCACATCCAGGCTGAGGCGATCGCTGGTCGCAGTATAACACCAGTATGTGTGTATATACTTTTTATGATATTTTCCAGCCTCCTGTCAGCTGGCTCCTTGAGGACGGCCCTATCTATAGACGGTACCGCCACTTGTTTTGATAAGCGTGTGAGCGCCTTATCCACCCTAAGGGGTGTTTCCCACCGCGCCCTAACTTCTGGCGGGAAAGGGTATACCGCCAATAATTTTCTATCGGGGGGAACCCACGCATCATCACACACTTCATTTAATTTATCTGATTCAGGAAAAACTACAGGTAGTTTTTTCACATCCCACATAATACCCTCTTTTGTGGTACTTGTAGTATCAGAAATATGTAACACCTCCTTCATTGCCCTTAACAAGTAACGTGTGGCCCTAAAGGGAAATACGTTTGTTTCTTCACCGTCGACACTGAAATCAGTGTCCGTGTCTGTGGACCGACTGAGGTAAAAGGACGTTTTAACGCCCCTGACGGTGTTTGAGACGCCTGGACAGGTACTAATTTGTTTGCCAGCCGTCTCATGTCGCCAACCGACCTTGTAGCGTGTTGACATTATCACATAATTCCATAAATAAGCCATCCATTCCGGTGTCGACTCCCTAGAGAGTGACATCACCATTACAGGCAATTTGCTCCGCCTCCTCACCAACATCGTCCTCATACATGTCGACACACACGTACCGACATATAGCACACACACACACAGGGAATGCTCTGATAGAGGACAGGACCCCACTAGCCCCTTGGGGAGACAGAGGGAGAGTTTGCCAGCACACACCAAAGCGCTATATTTTACAGGGATAGCCTTATAATAAGTGCTCCCTTATAGCTGCTTTTATAAAATCACAATTTCGCCAAATTTTGCCCCCCCTCTCTTGATTTAACCCTGTTTCTGTAGTGCAGTGCAGGGGAGAGCCTGGGAGCCTTCCTGAAGCGGAACTGTGTGAGGAAATGGCGCTGTGTGCTGAGGAGATAGGCCCCGCCCCCTTTTCGGCGGGCTCGTCTCCTGCTTAAAAATGGATTCTGGCAGGGGTTAAATATCTCCATATAGCCCCGGAGGCTATATGTGAGGTATTTTTTGCCAAAAAAAGGATTTTCATTGCTGCCCAGGGCGCCCCCCCCCAGCGCCCTGCACCCTCAGTGACTGCCGTGTGAAGTGTGCTGAGAGCAATGGCGCACAGCTGCAGTGCTGTGCGCTACCTTAAGAAGACTGAGGAGTCTTCTGCCGCCGATTCTGGACCTTCTTCTCTTTTCAGCATCTGCAAGGGGGCCGGCGGCGAGGCTCCGGTGACCATCCAGGCTGTACCTGTGATCGTCCCTCTGGAGCTAATGTCCAGTAGCCAAAGAAGCCAATCCATCCTGCACGCAGGTGAGTTCACTTCTTCTCCCCTAAGTCCCTCGATGCAGTGATCCTGTTGCCAGCAGGACTCACTGTAAAATAAAAAACCTAAGCTAAACTTTTCTAAGCAGCTCTTTAGGAGAGCCACCTAGATTGCACCCTTCTCGGCCGGGCACAAAAACCTAACTGAGGCTTGGAGGAGGGTCATAGGGGGAGGAGCCAGTGCACACCACCTGATCCTAAAGCTTTACTTTTTGTGCCCTGTCTCCTGCGGAGCCGCTATTCCCCATGGTCCTTTCAGGAACCCCAGCATCCACTAGGACGATAGAGAAATAAGAATTTACTTACCGATAATTCTATTTCTCGTAGTCCGTAGTGGATGCTGGGGACTCCGTCAGGACCATGGGGAATAGCAGCTCCGCAGGAGACAGGGCACAAAATTAAAAGTTTGACCACTAGGTGGTGTGCACTGGCTCCTCCCCCTATGACCCTCCTCCAAGCCTCAGTTAGGATACTGTGCCCGGACGAGCGTACACAATAAGGAAGGATTTTGAATCCCGGGTAAGACTCATACCAGCCACACCAATCACACTGTACAACTTGAGATCTGAACCCAGTTAACAGCATGATAACAGAGGAGCCTCTGAAAAGATGGCTTCCAACAATAACCCGATTTTTGTAACAATAACTATGTACAAGTATTGCAGACAATCCGCACTTGGGATGGGCGCCCAGCATCCACTACGGACTACGAGAAATAGAATTATCGGTAAGTAAATTCTTATTTTCTCTGACGTCCTAAGTGGATGCTGGGGACTCCGTCAGGACCATGGGGATTATACCAAAGCTCCCAAACGGGCGGGAGAGTGCGGATGACTGCAGCACCGAATGAGAGAACTCCAGGTCCTCCTTAGCCAGGGTATCAAATTTGTAGAATTTTACAAACGTGTTCTCCCCTGACCACGTAACTGCTCGGCAGCGTTGTAATGCCGAGACCCCTCGGGCAGCCGCCCAAGGTGTGCCCACCTTCCTTGTGGAGTGGGCATTTACAGATTTTGGCTGTGGCAGGCCCTGCCACAGAATGCGCAAGTTGAATTGTGCTACAAATCCAACGAGCAATCGTCTGCTTAGACGCAGGAACACCCAGCTTGTTGGGTGCATACAGTATAAACAGCGAATCAGACTTTCTGACTCCAGCCGTCCTTGAAATAAATAAATAATATATATATATATATATATATATATATATATATATATATATATATATATATACACATACACACACACACACACACACACACACACACACACACATATTTTTTTTTTTTTTTAAGGCTCTGACAACGTCGAACAACTTGGAGTCCTCCAAGTCGCTAGAAGCCGCAGGCACTACAATAGGTTGGTTCAGGTGAAACGCTGATACCACCTTAGGGAGAAACTGAGGACGCGTCCGCAGTTCTGCCCTGTCCCAATGGAAAATCAGATATGGCTTTTGTACGAAAAAGCCGCCAATTCTGACACTCTCCTGGCCGAAGCCAGGGCCAGTAGCATGGTCACTTTCCATGTAAGATATTTCAAATCCACCGATTTGAGTGGCTCAAACCAATGGGATTTGAGGAATCCCAAAACTACATTGAGATCCCACGGTGCCACTGGAGGCACAACCGGGCTGTATATGTAGTACTCCTTTGACAAAAGCTTGGACTTCAGGAACTGAAGCCAATTCTTTCTGGAAGAAAATCGACAGGGACGAAATTTGAACCTTAATGGACCCCAATTTGAGGCCCATAGACAATCCTGTTTGCAGGAAATGTAGGAATCGACCCAGTTGAAATTCCTCCGTCGGAGCCCTCTCCTTCAGGATCCGGCGTTCAACCGCCATGCCGTCAAACGCAGCCGCGGTAAGTCTAGAGGTAGAGTGCACGGATCCTCCGTGCGCATCTCTTGAAGTTCCGGGTACCAAGTCTTTCTAGGCAAATCCGGAACCACGAGTATCGTTCTTACTCCCCTTCGCCTTATAATTCTCAGTACCTTGGGTATGAGAGGCAGAGGGGGGAACACATACATTGGCTGGTACACCCATGGTGTTACCAACGCATCCACAGCTATTGCCTGAGGGTCTCTTGACCTGGCGCAATACCGGTCCAGTTTTTTGTTGAGGCGGGACGCCATCATGTCCACCATTGGTCTTTCCCAATGGACTACAATCATGTGGTGAACACTGCTGACAGTGCTATCACATGATTTTCCGCCCAGCGAAGAATCCTTGGTTTTTCCCAACGGTTCACAATCATGTGGAAGACTTCTGGATGAAGTCCCCACTCTCCCGGGTGGTGATCGTGTCTGCTGAGGAAGTCTGCTTCCCAGTTGTCCACTCCCGGAATGAACACTGCTGACAGTGCTATCACATGATTTTCTGCCCAGTGAAAAATCCTTGCAGCTTCTGCCATTGCCCTCCTGCTTCTTGTGTCGCCCTGTCTGTTTACGTGGGCGACTGCCGTGGTGTTGCCCTACTGGTTCAACACCGGCTGACCCTGAAGCAGAGGCCTTGCCAGGCTTAGAGCATTGTAAATTACCCTTAGCTCCAGTATATTTATGTGAAGTGAAGTCTCCAGGCTTGACCACACTCCCTGGAAATTTCTTCCCTGTGTGACTGCTCCCCAGCCTCTCAGGCTGGCATTCGTGGTCACCAGGACCCAGTCCTGAATGCCAAATCTGCGGCCCTCCAAAAAGGTGAGCACTCTGCAACCACCACAGAAGAGACCCCCTTGTCCTTGGAGACGGGGCTATCCGCTGATGCATCTGAAGATGCGATCCGGACCATTCGTCCAGCAGATTCCACTGAAAAGTTCTTGCGTGGAATCTGCCGAATGGAATTGCTTCGTAAGAAGCCATCATTTACCCAGGACTCTTGTGCATTGATGCACTGAAACTTTTCCTGGTTTTAGGAGGTTCCTGACTAGCTCGGATAACTCCCTGGCTTTCTCCTCCGGGAGAAAAACCTTCTTCTGAACTGTGTCCAGAATCATCCCTAGGAACAGCAGACGTGTCGTCGGGCTCAGCTGGGATTTTGGAAAATTTTGAATCCACCCGTGCTGTTGCAGCACTACTTGGGTTAGTGCTACACCGGCCTCTAACTGTTCTCTGGATCTTGCCCTTATCAGGAGATCGTCCAAGTAAGGGATAATTAATACGCCTTTTCTTCGAAGAAGAATCATCATTTCGGCCATTACCTTGGTAAAGACCCGGGGTGCCGTGGACAATCCAAACGGCAACGTCTGAAACTGATAGTGACAGTTTTGTACCACGAACCTGAGGTACCCTTGGTTTGAAGGGCAAATTTGGGACATGGAGGTAAGCATCCTTGATGTCCAAGGACACCATAAAGTCCCCTTCTTCCAGATTCGCTATCACTGCTCTGAGTGATTTCATCTTGAACTTGAACCTTTGTATGTAAGTGTTCAAAAGATTTCAGACTTAGAATAGGTCTCACGAGCCGTCCGGCTTCGGTACCACAAACAGCGTGGAATAATACCCCTTTCCTTGTTGTAGTAGGGGTACCTTGACTATTACTTGCTGGGAATACAGCTTGTGAATAGCTTCCAACACCGTCTCCCTGTCGGAGGGAGATGTTGGTAAAGCAGACTTCAGGAATCTGCGAGGAAGAGACGTCTCGAATTCCAATCTGTACCCCTGTGATACTACCTGCAGGATCCAGGGGTCGACTTGCGAGTGAGCCCACTGCGCGCTGAAATTCTTGAGACGACCCCCCCACCGGACCTGAGTCCGCTTGTAAGGCCCCAGCGACATGCTGAGGACTTTTCAGAAGCGGGGGAGTGCTTCTGCTCCTGGGAAGGAGCTGCTTGCTGCAGTCTCTTACCCTTTCCTTTGCCTCGGGCAGATATGAATGGCCTTTTGCCCGCTTGTTCTTATGAGAACGAAAGGACTGAGGCTGAAAAGACGGTGTCTTTTTCTGTTGGGAGGTGACCTGAGGTAAAAAAGGTGGATTTTCCGGCTGTTGCCGTGGCCACCAAGTCCGATAGACCGACCCCAAATAATTCCTCCCCTTTATACGGCAAACTTCCATATGCCGCTTGGAATCCGCATCACCTGACCACTGTCGCGTCCATAAACTTCTTCTGGCAGAAATGGACAGCGCACTTACCCTTGATGCCAGAGTGCAAATATCCCTCTGTGCATCTCGCATATAAAGAAAATGCATCCTTTAAATGCTCTATAGTCAATAAAATATTGTCGCTATTCAGGGTATCAATAATTCCAGTCAGAGATTCCGACCAAACCCCCCCAGCACTGCACATCCATGCTGGGGCGATTGCTGGTCGCAGTATAACATCAGTATGTGTGTATATACTTTTTAGAGTATTTTCCAGCCTCCTATCAGCTGGATTTTGAGGGCGGCCGTATCAGGAGACGGTAACGCCACTTGTTTTGATAAGCGTGTGAGCGCCTTATCTACCCTAGAGGGTGTTTCCCAGCGCGCCCTAACCTCTGGCGGGAAAGGGTATAATGCCAATAACTTCTCTGAAATTAGCAACTTCCTATCGGGGGTAACCCACGCTTCATCACACACTTCAATCAATTCATCTGATTTCAGGAAAAACTACAGGTAGTTTTTTCACACCCCACATAATACCCATTTTTGTGGTACTTGTAGTATCAGAAATATGTAACGCCTCCTTCATTGCCGTGATTATGTAACGTGTGGCCCTACTGGAAAATACGTTTTTTTCTTCACAGTCGACACTGGAGTCAGTGTCCGTGTCTGTCGACCGACTGAGGTAATGGGCGTTTTAAAGCCCCTGACGGTGTTTGAGACGCCTGGACAGGTACTAATTGGTTTGCCGGCCGTCTCATATCGTCAACCGACCTTGTAGCGTGTTGACACTATCACGTAATTCCATAAATAAAGCCATCCATTCCGGTGTCGACTCCCTAGGGGGTGACATCCCATTACAGGCAATTGCTCCGCCTCCACACCAACATCGTCCTCATACCTGTCGACACACACCACACACACAGGGAATGCTCTGATAGAGGACAGGACCCCACTAGCCCTTTGGGGAGACAGAGGGAGAGTTTGCCAGCACACACCAAAGCGCTATAATTATACAGGGACCACCTTATAGTAAGTGTTTTCCCTTATAGCAGCTTAATATATAATAATATCGCCAAAAAAATGCCCCCCCTCTCTGTTTTAACCCTGTTTCTGTAGTGCAGTGCAGGGGAGAGCCTGGGAGCCTTCCCACCAGCGGATCTGTGTGGGAAAAAATAAGATTTTACTTACCGATAAATCTATTTCTCGTAGTCCGTAGTGGATGCTGGGGACTCCGTCAGGACCATGGGGAATAGCGGCTCCGCAGGAGACAGGGCACAAAAGCAAGCTTTTAGGATCACATGGTGTGTACTGGCTCCTCCCCCTATGACCCTCCTCCAAGCCTCAGTTAGGTACTGTGCCCGGACGAGCGTACACAATAAGGAAGGATCTTGAATCCCGGGTAAGACTCATACCAGCCACACCAATCACACCGTACAACTTGTGATCTGAACCCAGTTAACAGTATGATAACAATGAAGTAGCCTCTAAAAAAGATGGCTCACAACAATAATAACCCGATTTTTGTAACAATAACTATGTACAAGTAATGCAGACAATCCGCACTTGGGATGGGCGCCCAGCATCCACTACGGACTACGAGAAATAGATTTATCGGTAAGTAAAATCTTATTTTCTCTAACGTCCTAGTGGATGCTGGGGACTCCGTCAGGACCATGGGGATTATACCAAAGCTCCCAAACGGGCGGGAGAGTGCGGATGACTCTGCAGCACCGAATGAGAGAACTCCAGGTCCTCCTCAGCCAGGGTATCAAATTTGTAGAATTTTACAAACGTGTTCCCCCCTGACCACGTAACTGCTCGGCAAAATTTTAAAGCCGAGACCCCCTCGGGCATCCGCCCAAGATGAGCCCACCTTCCTTGTGGAATGGGCACTTACAGATTTTGGCTGTGGCAGGCCTGCCACAGAATGTGCAAGCTGAATTGTACTACAAATCCAACAAGCAATAGTCTGCTTAGAAGCAGGAGCACCCAGCTTTTTGGGTGCATACAATATAAACAGCAAGTCAGAATTTCTGACTCCAGCCGTCCTGGAAAAAAAAAAAAAAAAATATATATATATATATATATATATATATATATATATATATATATATATATATATATATATATATATATATATATATATATATATATATATATATATATATATATATATATATTTTTAGGGCCCCGACAACGTCTAGCAACTTGGAGTCCTCCAAGTCCCTAGTAGCCGCAGGCACCACAATATGTTGTTTCAGGTGAAACGCTGACACCACCTTAGGAAGAAACTGGGGACGAGTCCGCAGTTCTGCCTTGTCCGACTGGAAAAACAAATATGGGCTTTTTTAAGACAAAGCCCCCAATTCTGACAATCGTCTGGCCGAGGCCAGGGCCACAACATGGTCACTTTCCATGTGAGATATTTCAAATCCACAGATTTGAGCGGTTCAAACCAATATGATTTTAGGAATCCCAACACTACGTTGAGATCCCACGGTGCCACTGGAGGCACACAAGGGGCTGTATATGCAATACTCCCTTGACAAACGTCTGGACTTCAGGAATTGAAGCCAATTTTTTCTGGAAGAAAATCTACAGGGCCGAAACTTGAACCTTAATGGACCCCAATTTGAGGCTCATAGACACTCCTGTTTTCAGGAAGTGCAGAAATCGACCTAGTCGAAATTTTTTCGTGGGGCCTTCCTGGCCTCACCCACGCAATATATTTTCACCACATGTAATGATAACGTTGTACGGTCACCTCCTTCCTGGCTTTGACCAGGGTAGGTATGACTTCTTCCGGAATGCCTTTTCCCTTAGGATCCGGCGTTCAACCGCCATGCCGTCAAACGCAGTCGCGGTAAGTCTTGGAACAGACAAGGTCCCTGCTGGAGCAGGTCCTTTCTTAGAGGCAGATGCCACGGTTCCTCTTGGAACAGACATGGTTCTTGCTGAAAGCAAATCCCATCTTAGCTCCCGAGGCCATTAGTCCTCTGTGAGCATCTCTTGAAGTTCCGGGTACCAAGTCCCTCTTGGCCAATCCGGAGCCACGAGTATAGTTCTTACTCCTCTACGTCTTATAATTCTCAATACCTTGGTTATGAGAAACAGAGGAGGGAACACATACACCGACTGTTACACCCACGGTGTTACCAGGACGTCCACAGCTATCGCCTGAAGGTCTCGTGACCTGGCGCAATACCTGTCACGTTTTTTGTTCGGGCGGGACACCATCATGTCCACCTTTGGTCTTTCCCAACGGTTCACAATCATGCGGAAAACTTCCCGATGAAGTTCCCACTCTCCCGGGTGGAGGTCGTGCCTGCTGAGGAAGTCTGCTTCCCAGTCATCCACTCACGGAATGAACACTGCTGACAGTGCTAACACATGATTTTCCGCCTAGCGAAAAATCCTTGCAGTTTTGACCACTGCCCTCCTGCTTCTTGTGCCGCCCTTTCTGTTTACGTGGGCGACTGCCGTGATGTTATCCCACTGGATCAATACCGGCTGACCTTGAAGCAGAGGCCTTGCTAAACTTAGAGCATTATAAATTTGCTCTTAGCTCCAGTATATTTATGTGGAGAGAATTCTCCAGACTTGATCACACTCCCTGGAAATTTTTTTCCCTGTGTGACTGCTCCCCAGCCTCTCAAGCTGGCCTCCGTGGTTACCAGCATCCAATCCTGAATGCCGAATCTGCGGCCCTCTAGAAGATGAGCACTCTGTAATCACCACAGGAGAGACACCCTTGTCCTTGGATATAGGGTTATCCGCTGATGCATCCGAAGATGCGATCCGGACCATTTGTCCAGCAGATCCCACTGAAGAGTTCTTGTGTGAAATCTGCCGAATGGAAGCGCTTCGTAATAAGCCACCATTTTTACCAGGACTCTTGTGCAATGATGCACTGACACTTTTCCTGGTTTTAGGAGGATCCCGATTAGCTCGGATAACTCCCTGGCTTTCTCCTCTGGGAGAAACACCTTTTCCTGGACTGTGTCCAGAATCATTCCTAGGACCAGCAGACGTGTCGTCGGAACAACTGCGGTTATGGAATATTTAGAATCCACCCGTGCTGTCGTAGAACTACTTGAGATAGTGCTACTCCGACCTCCAACTGTTCTCTGGACCTTGTTCTTATCAGGAGGTCGTCCATTCTCTTTGACGACGAATCCTCATTTCGGTCATTACCTTGGTAAGGACCCGGGGTGCCTTGGACAATCCAACGGCATCGTCTGAAACTGATAGTGACAGTTCTGTACCACGAACCTGAGGTACCCTTGGTGAGAAAAGCAAATTTTTGGGACATGGAGGTAAGCATCCCTGATGTCCCGGGACACTATATAGTCCCCTTGTTTGCTATCACTGCTCTGAGTGACTCCATCTGAATTTGAACCTTTGTAAGTGTTCAAAAAAATTTTTTGATTTAGAATCGGTCTCACCTAGCCTTCTGGCTTCAGTACCACCATATAGTGTGGAACAATACCCCTTTCCTTGTTGTAGGAGGGGTATTTTTATTATCACCTGCTGGGAATACAGCTTGTGAATTATTTTCAATACTGCCTCCCTGTCGGAGGGAGACATTGGTACAGCAGACTACAGGAACCTGCGAGGGGGGAAACGCCTCGACATTCCAATCTGTACCCCTTGGATACTACTTGTAGGATCCAGGGGTCCTGTACGGTCCCAGCGTCATGCTGAGAACTTAGTAGAAGCGGCGAAGGGCTTCTATTCCTGGGAATGGGCTGCCTGCTGCAGTCTTCTTCCCTTTTCTCTATCCCTGGGCAGATATGACTCTTATAGGGACGAAAAGACTGAGGCTGAAAAGACTGTGTCTTTTTCTGCAGAGATGTGACTTAGGGTAAATAACGGTGGATTTTCCAGCAGTTGCCGTGGCCACCAGGTCCCATGGACCGACCCCAAATAACTCCTCCCCTTTATACGGCAATACATCTTTGTGCCGTTTGGAATCTGCATCACCTGACCACTGTCGTGTCCATAAACATCTTCTTGCAGATATGAACATCGCATTTACTCTTGATGCCAGAGTGCAATATCCCTCTGCGCATCTCGCATATATAGAAATGCATCCTTTAAATGCTCTATAGTCAATAAAATACTGTCCCTGTCAAGGGTATCAATATTTTTAGTCAGGGAATCCGACCAAGCCACCTCAGGTCTGCACATCCAGGCTGAGGCGATCGCTGGTCACAGTATAACACCAGCATGTGTGTGTATACTTTTTAGGATATTTTTCAGCCTCCTATTAGCTGGCTCCTTAAGTACGGTCCTATCTGTAGATGGTACCGCCACTTGTTCTGATAAGCGTGTGAGCGCCTTATCCACCCTGAGGGGTGTTTCCCAACGCGCCTTAACTTCTGGCGGGAAAAGGTATACCGCCAATAATTTTCTATCGGGGGAAACCCACGCATCATCACACACTTCATATAATTTATCTGATTCAGGAAAAACTACAGGTAGTTTTTTCACCTCACACATAATACCCTTTTTTGTGGTACTTGGAGTATCAGAAATATGTAACACCTCCTTCATTGCCCTTAACGTGTGGCCCTAAAGGAAAATACGTTTGTTTCTTCACCGTCGACACTGAAATCAGTGTCCTTGTCTGGGTCTGTGTCGACCGACTGAGGTAAATGGGCATTTTACAGCCCCTGACGGTGTTTGAGACGCCTGGACAGATACTAATTTGTTCGCCGGCCCTCTCATGTCGTCAACCGGCTTACAGCGTGTTGACATTATCACGTAATTCCATAAATAAGCCATCCATTCCGGTGTCGACTCCCTAGAGAGTGACATCACCATTACAGGCAATTTGCTCCGCCTCCTCACCAACATTTACCTCATACATGTCGACACACACGTACCGACATACAGCACACACATAGGGAATGCTCTGATAGAGGACAGGACCCACTAGCCCTTTGGGGAGACAGAGGGAGAGTTTGCCAGCACACACCAAAACGCTATAATTATCCAGGGACAACCTTTATATAAGTGTTCCTCCCTTATAGCATTTTAATATATGTACATATCGCCAAATCAGTGCCCCCCCTCTCTGTTTTAACCCTGTTTCTGTAGTGCAGTGCAGGGGAGAGCCTGGGAGCCTTCCCACCAGCATTTCTGTGAGGGAAAATGGCGCTGTGTGCTGAGGAGAATAGGCCCCGCCCCCTTTTCGGCGGGCTTCTTCTCCGGAGTTTTTGATATCTGGCAGGGGTTAAATACATCCATATAGCCTCAAGGGCTATATGTGATGTATTTTTCGCCATACAGGTATTATACATTGCTGCCCAGGGCGCCCCCCCCCAGCGCCCTGCACCCTCCGTGACTGCTGTGAGAAGTGTGCTGACAACAATGGCGCACAGCTGCAGTGCTGTGCGCTACCTGATGAAGACTGAAAGTCTTCTGCCGCCTGGTTCCGGACCTCTTCATCTTCAGCATCTGCAAGGGGGGTCGGCGGCGCGGCTCCGGGACGAACCCCAGGGCGAGCCCTGTGTTCCGACTCCCTCTGGAGCTAATGGTGTCCAGTAGCCTAAGAATCCAATCCATCCTGCACGCAGGTGAGTTGAAAATCTCTCCCCTAAGTCCCTCGATGCAGTGAGCCTGTTGCCAGCAGGACTCACTGAAAATAAAGAACCTAAAAACTTTTTCTAAGTAACTCTTTAAGAGAGCCACCTAGATTGCACCCTACTCGGACGGGCACAAAAACCTAACTGAGGCTTGGAGGAGGGTCATAGGGGGAGGAGCCAGTACACACCATGTGATCCTAAAAGCTTGCTTTTGTGCCCTGTCTCCTGCGGAGCCGCTATTCCCCATGGTCCTGACGGAGTCCCCAGCATCCACTAGGACGTTAGAGAAATGGCGCTGTGTGCCGAGGAGATAGGCCCCGCCCCCTTCACGGCGGGCTCTTCTCCCGGTTTTTTCTGTAATCCTGGCAGGGGTTAAATACATCCATATAGCCCAGGGGCTATATGTGATGTATTTTTAGCCAGTAAAGGTAATTACATTGCTGCCCAGGGCGCCCCCCCCCCCCAGCGCCCTGCACCCTCAGTGACCGCGGTGTGAAGTGTGCTGAGAGCAATGGCGCACAGCTGCAGTGCTGTGCGCTACCTTAAGAAGACTGGGAAGTCTTCAGCCGCCGATTTCTGGACCTCTTCTCTCTTCAGCATCTGTAAGGGGGCTGGCGGCGCGGCTCCGGTGACCCATCCAGGCTGTACCTGTGATCGTCCCTCTGGAGCTAGTGTCCAGTAGCCTAAGAAGCCAATCCATCCTGCACGCAGGTGAGTTCGCTTCTTCTCCCCTTAGTCCCGCGTTGCAGTGAGCCTGTTGCCAGCAGGACTCACTGAAAATAAAAAAACCCAACAAACTTTTATTCTAAGCAGCTCTTTAGGAGAGCCACCTAGATTGCACCCTTCTCGGCCGGGCACAAAAACCCAACTGAGGCTTGGAGGAGGGTCATAGGGGGAGGAGCCAGTGCACACCACCTAGTGGTCAATTTTGTGCCCTGTCTCCTGCGGAGCCGCTATTCCCCATGGTCCTGACGGAGTCCCCAGCATCCACTTAGGATGTCAGAGAAATGGGTCTGACCGAACCGTCCGGTTTCGGGACCACAAACAGGGTTGAGTAATATCCCTCTCCTTGCTGGAGATGAGGAACTGTGACAATCACCTGTTAAATATACAATTTTTGGATTGCTGTCAACACTAGCTCCCTCTCTGACGGGGAAGCCGGCAGAGCAGATTTGAAAAATCGTCGAGGAGGCAAGTCTTCGAATTCCAGCCTGTATCCCTGGGAAACAATCTCTAATGCCCAGGGATCCACCTGCGAGTGAACCCTGAAAAATCGAAGACGAGCCCCCACCAGATCTGCCTCCCCCCGGAAAGCCCCAGCGTCATGCGGTGGACTTTGCAGACGCGGGGGAGGACTTCTGCTCTTGGGAACTAGCTGTGTGCAGCTTTTTTTCCCTGCCTTTCCCTCTGGCAACAAAGGATGATCCACGTACCTTCTTGTTTTTATTGGAACGAAAGGACTGCATTTGATAATGAGGTGCCTTTTTTGTATGTTGCGGGGGGACATAAGGTAAGAAATTTGACTTACCAGCCGTAGTCGTAGAGATAAGATCCGAGAGGCCGTCTCCAAACAACTCCACCCCCTTGTAAGGCAAGGACTCCATATGCCGCTTTGAATCGGCATCTCCCGTCCACTGTCGGGTCCACATGAGCCAATAGACAGACATGGGTCCAATAGACATAGCATTTATTCTGGAGCTTAATAAACAAATGTCTCTCTGAGCATCCCTCATATACAAGGCAGCATCTCTGATATGCTCTATGGTCATTTGAATGGCGTCCCTATCTAAGGTGTCAATTTCCGTAGATAAGGAATCTGCCCATGCTACAACCGCACTACAAACCCAGGCCTACGCCATAGCCGGTCGAGCAATAGTACCGGAATGATTGTAAATGTGCTTTAAGGTAATTTCCTGCCTGCGATCAGCAGGTTCCTTGAGGGAAGCCGTATCCTGAGAAGGCAGTGCCACCTTTTTGGACAAACGTGTCAGCGCCTTGTCAACTTTTGGCGAAGATTCCCAGCGTATCCTATCAGTTTGTGGAAAAGGATACGCCATGTGGTCTCCTATCCGGAGATTCCCAAGCCTTTTCGCACAAGTCACTTAATTCAAATGAGGATGGGAAAGTGACTTCAGGCTTTTTCCCTTTATACATGTGTACCCTCGTGTCAGGGACAGGGGGTTCCTCAGTAATATGCAAAACCTCTTTAATGGCAATAATCATGTACCGTATACCCTTAGCCACCTTTGGCTGTAATTTCGCATCTTCATAGTCGACACTAGAGTCAGTATCTGTGTCATCGATCTGGGATATGGTGCGCTTCTGAGACCCCGAAGGACCTGGCGCCCCAGGGACAGGCATGGACTGGCTACCTGACTGATCCCTAGCTTCTTCTAATCTTTTATGCAATAGATTGACATTTGCATTCAAGACATTCAGCATATCCACCCATTCTGGTGTCGGCGTTGCCGACGGCGACCTGACATTCAAGCACTCCCCCTCCACATTAAGCGAGCCTTCCTCGTCAAACATGTCGACACACGCGTACCGACACTTCACACACACACACACACACACAGGGAACCCCTTTCCTGAAGACAGTATCCCTGTCAAGGCCCTTTGGAGAGACAGAGAGAGAGTAAGCCAGCAACCACCCCAGCGCAATAACCCTGGAGACCAACACAAATTGTTTTTCCCCAGCAGCGCTGTATAATATGTAAACCGCCAATTATGTGCCCCCCCCTCTCTTTTAAGCACCCTTTCATCGTGTGTAAGCAGGGGAGAGTCCGGGGAGCTTCCTCTCAGCAGTGCTGTGGAGCGAAAATGGCGCTGGTGAGTGCTGAGGGAGAAGCCCCGCCCCCTCGGCGGCAGGCTTCTGTCCCGCTCAAACTTAATGAAATGTGGCGGGGGCTCTTTTATATACATGTACAGAGCCCACCTGTACATGTATATATTCTTTAAGCCATGCAGAGGTTTATATTGCCGCCCAGGGTGCCCCCCCCTGCGCCCTGCACCCTTACAGTGACCGGAGTATGTGAGGTGTATGGAAGCAATGACGCACAGCTGCAGTGCTGTGCGTTACCTCAGTGAAGCTGAAGGCTTCTGCCTCCTGACGACTTCTGTCTTCTGTACTTCTAGCTCTTTGAGGAGAACGGCGGCGCGGCTCCGGGGGTGGACGCCCAGTAATATCTGCCTGACATAACGCGTCCTCATCCCCTACACACAGTATAATAGCTGCCTGACATAACGCGTCCTCATCCCCTACACACAGTATAATAGGTGCCTGACATAACGCGTCCTCATCCCCTACACACAGTATAATAGCTGCCTGACATAAGGCGTCCTCATCCCCTACACACACAGTATAATAGCTGCCTGACACAAGGCGTCCTCATCCCCTACACACAGTATAATAGCTGCCTGACATAACGCGTCCTCATCCCCTACACACAGTATAATAGCTGCCTGATATAACGCGTCCTCATCCCCTGCACACAGTATAATAGCTGCCTGACATAACGCGTCCTCATCCCCTACACACAGTATAATAGCTGCCTGACATAACGCGTCCTCATCCCCTACACACAGTATAATAGCTGCCTGACATAACGCGTCCTCATCCCCTACACACACAGTATAATAGCTGCCTGACATAAGGCGTCCTCATCCCCTACACACAGTAAAATAGCTGCCTGACATAACGCGTCCTCATCCCCTACACACAGTATAATAGCTGCCTGACATAAGGCGTCCTCATCCCCTACACACAGTATAATAGCTGCCTGACATAAGTCGTCCTCATCCCGTGCACACAGTATAATAGCTGCCTGACATAACACGTCCTCATCCCCTGCACACAGTATAATAGCTGCCTGACATAACGCGTCCTCATCCCCTACACACACAGTATAATAGCTGCCTGACATAACTCGTCCTCATCCCCTACACACAGTACAATAGCTGCCTGACATAAGGCATCCTCATCCCCTGCACACAGTATAATAGCTGCCTGACATAACGCGTCCTCATCCCCTACACACAGTATAATAGCTGCCTGACATAAGGCGTCCTCATCCCCTACACACAGTATAATAGCTGCCTGACATAACACGTCCTCATCCCCTACACACAGTATAATAGCTGCCTGACATAAGGCGTCCTCATCCCCTACACACAGTATAATAGCTGCCTGACATAACACGTCCTCATCCCCTGCACACAGTATAATAGCTGCCTGACATAACACGTCCTCATCCCCTGCACACAGTACAATAGCTGCCTGACATAAGGCGTCCTCATCCCCTGCACACAGTATAATAGCTGCCTGACATAAGGCGTCCTCATCCCCTACACACAGTATAATAGCTGCCTGACATAAGGCGTCCTCATCCCCTACACACAGTATAATAGATGCCTGACATAAGGCGTCCTCATCCCCTACACACAGTATAATAGCTGCCTGACATAACGCGTCCTCATCCCCTGCACACAGTATAATAGCTGCCTGACATAACGCGTCCTCATCCCCTACACACAGTATAATAGCTGCCTGACATAAGTCGTCCTCATCCCCTACACACAGTATAATAGCTGCCTAACATAAGGCGGCCTCATCCCCTAAACACAGTATAATAGCTGCCTGACATAACGCGTCCTCATCCCCTGCACACAGTACAATAGCTGCCTGACATAAGTCGTCCTCATCCCGTGCACACAGTATAATAGCTGCCTAACATAAGGCGGCCTCATCCCCTAAACACAGTATAATAGCTGCCTGACATAAGGCGTCCTCATCCCGTGCACACAGTATAATAGCTGCCTGACATAACGCGTCCTCATCCCCTACACACAGTATAATAGATGCCTGACATAAGGCGTCCTCATCCCCTACACACAGTATAATAGCTGCCTGACATAAGGCGTCCTCATCCCCTACACACAGTATAATAGCTGCCTGACATAAGGCGTCCTCATCCCCTACACACAGTATAATAGCTGCCTGACATAACGCGTCCTCATCCCCTACACACACAGTATAATAGCTGCCTGACATAATGCGTCCTCATCCCCTACACACAGTATAATAGCTGCCTGACATAAGGCGTCCTCATCCCCTACACACACAGTATAATAGCTGCCTGACATAACACGTCCTCATCCCCTACACACAGTATAATAGCTGCCTGACATAACGCGTCCTCATCCCCTACACACAGTATAATAGCTGCCTGACATAAGGCGTCCTCATCCCCTACACACAGTATAATAGCTGCCTGACATAACACGTCCTCATCCCCTACACACAGTATAATAGCTGCCTGACATAAGGCGTCCTCATCCCCTACACACAGTATAATAGCTGCCTGACATAAGGCGTCCTCATCCCCTACACACAGTATAATAGCTGCCTGACATAAGGCGTCCTCATCCCCTACACACAGTATAATAGCTGCCTGACATAAGGCGTCCTCATCCCCTACACACAGTATAATAGCTGCCTGACATAACACGTCCTCATCCCCTACACACAGTATAATAGCTGCCTGACATAACGAGTCCTCATCCCCTGCACACTGTATAATAGCTGCCTGACATAACGAGTCCTCATCCCCTACACACAGTATAATAGCTGCCTGACATAACGCGTCCTCATCCCCTGCACACAGTATAATAGCTGCCTGACATAAGGCGTCCTCATCCCCTACACACACACACAGTATAATAGCTGCCTGACATAAGGCGTCCTCATCCCCTACACACACAGTATAATAGCTGCCTGACATAACGCGTCCTCATCCCCTACACATAGTATAATAGCTGCCTGACATAACACATCCTCATCACCTACACACAGTATAATAGCTGCCTGACATAAGGCGTCCTCATCCCCTACACACAGTATAATAGCTGCCTGACATAAGGCGTCCTCATCCCCTGCACACAGTATAATAGCTGCCTGACATAACGCGTCCTCATCCCCTGCACACAGTATAATAGCTGCCTGACATAAGGCGTCCTCATCCCCTACACACAGTATAATAGCTGCCTGACATAACGCGTCCTCATCCCCTGCACACAGTATAATAGCTGCCTAACATAAGGCGTCCTCATCCCCTGCACACAGTATAATAGCTGCCTGACATAACACGTCCTCATCCCCTACACACAGTATAATAGCTGCCTGACATAACACGTCCTCATCCCCTACACACAGTACAATAGCTGCCTGACATAAGGCGTCCTCATCCCCTGCACACAGTATAATAGCTGCCTGACATAACGAGTCCTCATCCCCTGCACACTGTATAATAGCTGCCTGACATAACGAGTCCTCATCCCCTACACACAGTATAATAGCTGCCTGACATAACGCGTCCTCATCCCCTGCACACAGTATAATAGCTGCCTGACATAAGGCGTCCTCATCCCCTACACACACACACAGTATAATAGCTGCCTGACATAAGGCGTCCTCATCCCCTACACACACACAGTATAATAGCTGCCTGACATAACGCGTCCTCATCCCCTACACACACAGTATAATAGCTGCCTGACATAACGCGTCCTCATCCCCTACACATAGTATAATAGCTGCCTGACATAACACGTCCTCATCACCTACACACAGTATAATAGCTGCCTGACATAAGGCGTCCTCATCCCCTGCACACAGTATAATAGCTGCCTGACATAACGCGTCCTCATCCCCTACACACACAGTATAATAGCTGCCTGACATAAGGCGTCCTCATCCCCTACACACAGTATAATAGCTGCCTGACATAAGGCGTCCTCATCCCCTACACACAGTATAATAGCTGCCTGACATAACACGTCCTGATCCCCTACACACAGTATAATAGCTGCCTGACATAAGGCGTCCTCATCCCCTACACACAGTATAATAGCTGCCTGACATAACGCGTCCTCATCCCCTGCACACTGTATAATAGCTGCCTGACATAACGCGTCCTCATCCCCTGCACACAGTATAATAGCTGCCTGACATAACGCGTCCTCATCCCCTGCACACAGTAGACATTCTGAGAGCTGAACAAATCTGCCTAAGAGCAGCCCATCCATCTCTGAAGCATGATAACCTTTAGGATACTGTTCCTGTATTTTAGAGAATAGGCAGCAGTGGTTAGCATTGCTATAGTCCTAAGATCAAGTCTGGCCAGGGCTTTATCTGTCTGGAGTTCTTATGTCCTATCCATGCTCAGAAGGGTCTCATCCAGGCACTCCAATATCTTTCAATGGCCAAAACCCTACTAGTAGGTTAGTATGCAAAATATGGACCTGCTGCTTATGAATGTGTGCCATTCACCTTAGCCCGCTCGCTCTTTAATCAATAACTGAATATACAGAAAACCAAATTATTTTTGAACGCCCGGCTCATTTTCCTCACCAAACGCACTACGTCCACCTCCCCTCTCCTACAAGCCCTTCACTGGCTCCCCTTCCCTTTCAGAATCCATTTCAAGCTTCTCACACCCGCTTACAAAGCCCTCACCCACTCCTCTCCCACCTACATCTCTGACCTTATCTCCCTTTACACTCCCACACGTCCTCTTCGCTCTGCTAATGCACGCCGACTCTGTCTTCTGATTAATTCCTCCCACTCCTATCTCCAAGATTTTTCACGCGCTGCACCACTTCTCTGGAATTCCCTACCTCTCCCCCTCAGAGTCTCCACCTCTCTACAAAACTTCAAACAGGCTCTCATGACCCACTTCTTCACCAAACCCAGCCAAATCTCATCCTAACCCCCTGTTCCACGCTCTATGTACTCCGCCTGTGGCACCCCCGTCTGTCTGCCCCACCCCTTTAGAATGTAAGCTCTCACGAGCAGGGCCCTCTTCCCTCATGTGCTTATCCTTTCTTACTTTAATAATCTTCAACTGCACCAAATCCAGCAGTCTTCTACCCCCGATACTTATTCCAGTATCCTCTGCTGATGTAGTTATGTTTATTTACCCTGTATTTATCCTGTATTGCCTTCAACTGTAAGTTGCCGGTTTCCAGTTTTGATTATTTGTTTATGTACTCAGTAATTGGGCGCTGTGGAACCCTTGTGGCGCCATATAAAGGATAATATTTTTTTTTATATAATAAAACTGCAGCCTCCAGTCTTTTTGCTATGCGAAGCAATACCGATGACAATGCAGCCTTTAAATTCACTGGGAACTAGTGGAGTGACAGTGACACAAAGCAGACCTCTATAATGTGAGCGATGGGCGGAGTCTATTTGAAGGGTGCATATGAACAGGTGGAATAAGGAAATAAAATGTCCTGTACTCTAATCACAGCACTGTAACAAGAGAATTAAGATAAGAATCATATTGTTCCTGGGACGGACTGAGGCTCTAAAACAGCCCTGGCATACAACTCTGCCACACGACAAGGGGCCATGGTCACAGCTCACGGGGGCACGGCCTCGAGGCCCCACCCCCCCATCTCTCTGTAAACCGGTCGGCCTAGCAGAGCACTGGGCGGCTAAGCTGCTTGGCCAGCCCTGGTTTTCTCTGTGCGGCCGGACTGGCCCATCGGGTTATAAGGCCCTTCTGGCATTTGCCAGGTGGCCATTCCGGCCCTGCATTGTTCCCGATGTAAAACAAAACCTATAATGGCACAATGGAAGAAATATCTCATGACGTCTACATGGTTTGTCACCCCCAAAGTCAGTGAGCATGTTAGCTGCATGTACTAAGTTAGAAGAAAGGGTCACAAGTGGTAGTAAGCTGCCCGCACTATACATTAGTGTTCATTCTAGCACCCTGCACCTTTCAAAATCTGTGCAGTTCCACTTTCCTGCCTGGGGTGTCGCTCTCTGCTGTTTCTCAGCACACTGGTCTGTTACTCAGTGCTGTGATACAGACCTGTGTGCGCTGAGAAGCACCAAAGCAGAAAGCGACACCCCAGGCAGGAAAGAGGAACTGCATGGATTTTGAAAGGTGCAGGGTGCTAGAATGAACACTATACATAGTAACATGCCAAGTCATGACTCTGCAGTGATATGAGATATAAGCAGATTGCTGTGAATCACTCACTTTGTGTGGATGGCTGAATGAGACACGGAAATGTAACAGCCTAAGCATTAGTAATTCACACTGCACAATGCTGTCCCGGAGCTCCCAGAACTTGGAATCCACTTCCAGCGGTTCGCTTCCCGGATTCAGGTACCTGCACGGGGAGGACAGATAAACAAGCGACGGGATGCGTCAGTCACACTTCGCTGTTACACTGTGACAGAACCGCCTGCCAAGAACATTTTCCTGGAATCACGCTGGCAACAGAGCAGCACTTTGTAGACTGAAAAACAATTCAGAGGAAAGGATGGATATTTATGAAAAGTGATGTAAGGGGAAAACGGTACTGTTGCCGCAGCAACCAGACCTCAGCTCTCGTCTCCTACATTACCCTGGAACAAGGAGTTACATGATTGAGTGCGATGGACAGAACATCTTTTTCCCTTTAAACCGCTTTCCATAAAGTTTGTGACTGTCTAACGCTAGGACAACGGTTGGCTTCAGCCCTTAATATAATCGCAGTATAATAAGGAATTCGGAGTAGAAATGAAATGCCCAAAAAAAAAAAAAAATCAGTACTGTACAAACTGGTTGTGGCATTAATCTGTGGTTAGCGGTATTACGGATCTGCACTTCGTGAGACACTAAAGGCGACACTTCTGTGACTAATCGGTCTATTTACTAAAGTGCGGGTTTATAGAAGCAGGGTTCTATCAGATTCTACTTATCATTTATTTAGCAACTTCTGGGGGGAGGAGGGGGGGCTGATGACATCCTATTTTCATACAAAAACAGTAAGGAGTGCATTATCCCATTGATGCTGTATGGTCAAAAACAAAACATTACACAGATTACTCCTCCGGATACTGGATTATCACTCTCAGGGGTAAATTTACTAAGATGGGAGTTCTATTTAAGATGGGATGTTGCCCATAGCAACCAATCAGATTCCAGGTATTATCTTCTAGAATGTGCTAGATAAATGAGAAGTAGAATCTGATTGGTTGCTATTAGCAACATCCCATTTTAAATAGAACTCCCATCTTAGTAAATTTACCCCTCAGTATCTGTTCTTATTTTGAAAGCTAAAACTAGAAGAGGTTCAGCAGTGAGTTTGGAAACTGGAAAACACCTTTAAGCTTTAAAATATGGGATATACCTAAAGTAAAACACAGTTGTATTGTGATCGTGTTCAGTACAGATCTATCAAGATCAGCCTAGGATGCATGTTTGTAAGTAAAGCAGCCCTCCTGTTAGGTGACCTGCTGCTGCAGGCACCAACTCAAAAATGAGCTCTCAGTGCCTGGAGGCGGGGTTTATAGTAGTGATGAGCGGGTTCGGTTTTACTCGGTTCTCAAAACGGCATCTTATTGGCTCACGGATGTCACGTGTTTTGGATAGCCAATAAGATGCCGTTTTGAGAACCGAGTAAAACCGAGTAAAACCGAACCTCGCTCATCACTAGTTTATAGGGGAGGCCCCAATGCATCCTAGGACAGCCTAAATCTTTAGCCTGTTGGTGCCTCTGGATCAAGAGCCCCACTACACCCCAATGTTTTCCTGTGGAAACCAATATCCTGCTGCAGAAATATACATTTATTTGCTCCCCTTGTATTTTAACATGGTTTGTGCCAAATACAAAGAGAAGGAGGCAAAAGCAAAGCCGCGCATTTCCATCCGATCTCCAGGAGACATCTCAGCAAAAGAGACACCTCCTGCACGTAACTGCAATCCCAGCACTGCGACCCACTCACAAGCTGGGATCCAACATGGCAACCATCGATTGTGAGGTCCCACACAGTCGGCTAGCTGAGTAAACCTCGGCTTGCACAGCTGGCCCATGGAATCAGGGGATGAGAGGCTAGGTAGTCTGTGTGATATCATGCAGATCCCCACGCCCCCATTTCTAGGAACACAGCCCTCCCTCCACCACCTCAGCGCTGCTGCCTATCAATCAGGCAGCGGCAGAGGAGAACTGCAGGCGACAATGCAAGACCCGTTCTGCGCAAGTGCAGAACAGACCTTGCGCAGCTGCAGAATCCCAATTATCGGTCACATGCATTGCGCCAATCTCCATCCCATAGACAGCATTATTAAGCTGGTCCACTCGGTATGGATAAACGTTTTCTACATTTTATCCAATAATACTTCCTGTATCTACCTGTATCTAGCCACAATCTCAGATGCACAAAATGCATGTGCAATATCACGGCCACTGCGCGCACGGAACTGGGCCCGTTTCAGAGCTGGTCGCAGGAGTGATTGTTGCCGCGTCTTCGGTAGCAGCAGACCCGAGATGTTTTGTTATTGCAGCAGGGCCGTCGGCTTCTCAGATCTGCTGCCTGCGTCCGATGATGCAGCATCGGATAACCATCGTGACTATTGCGCGGGCCCTGTGCAACCTTAAGGTTTCTCAGGATGTACAGCTGCTGGGGTCTGAAGCTGCATCCCAAGACACAGTCGCTGGCTTCGGTACGCCCTTACAAATGCCACACCTGTGCTTAATACGCTCATCCCCATTGCCGCCCCAAAATGGTCGCAGCCAGCCAATCAGGTTGCGGCTTCCCCTAGACCGAGACTTAAGCTGCAGCAGCACCACGGCACACGTGCACTGTGGCGCCTGCGCATGAAAAAAAATAAAACATCGGACAGCTGCGACCAAATCGATCCAGCGAGTCTGAATAAGGACCTGAACGCAGATATGATCTCAAAGGACTCACCCGTACATTGAACATTGTCACTGTAGCTCTCACCTGTGACAGACATTAATGATGTCCCTTGTTCGCAGGTGTTGTTCCTCTACCTTCCCAGCCAGGTAAATAGCAGACATGGCTACAAGATACGGGTCATAGTCATCGAGTCTGGTCTCATGGAAGAACTTGTGATAAATAGTACAAGCAGTGGCTATCGGAATGGACTGCATTCCCAGCTTAACACCTGCAAAATAAGGCATTACAGTGAGCAGGATAATTAATAATAATATTATCATCCTTTATTTATATAGCGCCACAAGGGTTCCACAGCGCCCAATTACAGAGTACATATGCACATAATCAAAACAGGAAAACAGTGACTTACAGTTGAAGACAATATAGGACAAGTACAGGGGAACTAAGCATAACTACACCAGTAGACGACACTGAGATAAGTATCAAGGTGGCCAAAAAAACTGCAGGATTTGGGCAGTAGAGGATTATTAAAGAGAAGGATCAGCACATGAGGGAAGAGGGCCCTGCTCGTGAGAGCTTACATTCTAAAGGATGAGTGCTTAGTATGGACACTATGGGAGGAACTCAATTGAGAGCGGGAAATATAAAAAACCCTGCAGGGTGGAGTTGCCCTATTCAATTAGAGGAGATAAAAATAAGACGCGATGATGTCTATAGAAATCACTGCTTCTTATTCACGCACCCCCCAGGGCAAGTCTTATTTTTCCTAATATCGTCATTTTTAGGAAAAGTCACTGGGACTAGCTCTGGTACCCTTGCGACATAAAGACTAATTAAGCAATTGGAAGTTTCCAGTTAGTTTAATTGGTCAGTAATTACTCCTTCCAAAGCTGTGTCTGTTCTAGCATCAGGAGACGGTCTCCTGTAGCAGCAGTGACTGAGTGTGTGAGGGGCACCTCTCCTCCCCCCACCCCAGAAGGCGACAGCAAAGGGAACTACATCTCCCAGAAGCCGGGATACGGTTATTAGGTCGACATGGGTTTTTCAATATTTTTTTTTTTTTTTTTTTAACTTTTTTATACTTTAGGATCCACATGGACTAGGATTTGGAATAGTAACCTGTGCTGAGCGCAGCGGAGCAAGGCTCCTTGCCCGAAGCATGGCGAGCGATGCGAAGGGACACTGTGCACTAATTGGGGTTCCTCGTCACTTTACGAAGAAAACAACCACCAAAAAAGTAAAAAATAAGCTCCTGTTGACCTTTTCCCATGTCGACATAATGACCATGTCGACCAATAGCAGTCAACCTAATGACTGTCGACCTAAGTGTGGTCAAAATAATGACCCATATCCCAGAAGCCACCTCCGCTCCCAGCGGTTATCAGGCGCGCGCATACCCACGGTTATCCAAAATTGGGTGCGTATCTGTGTCACAGCGCCCACGCTTTTCATTAACGCCTTACTGTAACACTGTCCTCACACTACGCCTCACTGTAACGCTGTCCCCACACTACGCCTCACTGTAACGCTGTCCCCACACTACACCTCACTGTAACGCTGTCCCCACACTACACCTTAATGTAACGCTGTCCCCACACTACGCCTCACTGTAACGCTGTCCCCACACTACGCCTCACTAACACTGTCCCCACACTACACCTCACTGTAACACTGTCCCCACACTACGCCTCACTGTAACGCTGTCCCCACACTACACCTCACTGTAACACTCACTACACCTCACTGTAACCCTGTCCCCACACTACACCTCACTGTAACCCTGTCCCCACACTACACCTCACTATAACGCTGTCCCCACACTACGCCTCACTGTAACGCTGTCCCCACACTACGCCTCACTGTAACGCTGTCCCCACACTACGCCTCACTGTAACGCTGTCCCCACACTACGCCTCACTGTAACACTGTCCCCACACTACGCCTCACTGTAACACTGTCCCCACACTACGCCTCACTGTAACACTGTCCCCACACTACGCCTCACTGTAACACTGTCCCCACACTACGCCTCACTGTAACACTGTCCCCACACTACGCCTCACTGTAACACTGTCCCCACACTACGCCTCACTGTAACACTGTCCCCACACTACGCCTCACTGTAACACTGTCCCCACACTACGCCTCACTGTAACACTGTCCCCACACTACGCCTCACTGTAACACTGTCCCCACACTACGCCTCACTGTAACACTGTCCCCACACTACGCCTCACTGTAACACTGTCCCCACACTACGCCTCACTGTAACACTGTCCCCACACTACGCCTCACTGTAACACTGTCCCCACACTACACCTCACTGTAACACTGTCCCCACACTACACCTCACTGTAACACTCACTACACTACGCCTCACTGTAACACTGTCCCCACACTACACCTCACTGTAACACTGTCCCCACACTACACCTCACTGTAACACTGTCCCCACACTACACCTCACTGTAACACTGTCCCCACACTACACCTCACTGTAACACTGTCCCCACACTACGCCTCACTGTAACACTGTCCCCACACTACGCCTCACTGTAACACTGTCCCCACACTACGCCTCACTGTAACACTGTCCCCACACTACGCCTCACTGTAACACTGTCCCCACACTACGCCTCACTGTAACACTGTCCCCACACTACACCTCACTGTAACACTGTCCCCACACTACACCTCACTGTAACACTGTCCCCACACTACACCTCACTGTAACTGTCCCCACACTACACCTCACTGTAACACTCACTACACTACGCCTCACTGTAACACTGTCCCCACACTACACCTCACTGTAACACTGTCCCCACACTACACCTCACTGTAACACTGTCCCCACACTACACCTCACTGTAACACTGTCCCCACACTACACCTCACTGTAACACTGTCCCCACACTACACCTCACTGTAACACTGTCCCCACACTACACCTCACTGTAACACTGTCCCCACACTACACCTCACTGTAACACTGTCCCCACACTACACCTCACTAACACTGTCCCCACACTACACAGTAACTGTAACACTGTCCCCACACTACGCCTCACTGTAACGCTGTCCCCACACTACGCCTCACTAACGCTGTCCCCACACTACGCCTCACTGTAACACTGTCCCCACACTACGCCTCACTGTAACACTGTCCCCACACTACGCCTCACTGTAACACTGTCCCCACACTACGCCTCACTGTAACACTGTCCCCACACTACACCTCACTGTAACACTGTCCCCACACTACACCTCACTGTAACACTGTCCCCACACTACACCTCACTGTAACACTGTCCCCACACTACACCTCACTGTAACACTGTCCCCACACTACACCTCACTGTAACACTGTCCCCACACTACACCTCACTGTAACACTCACTACACCTCACTGTAACACTGTCCCCACACTACACCTCACTGTAACACTGTCCCCACACTACGCCTCACTGTAACGCTGTCCCCACACTACGCCTCACTGTAACGCTGTCCCCACACTACACCTCACTGTAACACTGTCCCCACACTACACCTCACTGTAACACTGTCCCCACACTACACCTCACTGTAACACTGTCCCCACACTACACCTCACTGTAACACTGTCCCCACACTACACCTCACTGTAACACTGTCCCCACACTACACCTCACTGTAACACTGTCCCCACACTACACCTCACTGTAACACTGTCCCCACACTACACCTCACTGTAACACTGTCCCCACACTACACCTCACTGTAACACTGTCCCCACACTACACCTCACTGTAACACTGTCCCCACACTACGCCTCACTGTAACACTGTCCCCACACTACGCCTCACTGTAACACTGTCCCCACACTACGCCTCACTGTAACACTGTCCCCACACTACGCCTCACTGTAACGCTGTCCCCACACTACACCTCACTGTAACACTGTCCCCACACTACACCTCACTGTAACACTGTCCCCACACTACACCTCACTGTAACACTGTCCCCACACTACACCTCACTGTAACACTGTCCCCACACTACACCTCACTGTAACACTGTCCCCACACTACACCTCACTGTAACACTGTCCCCACACTACGCCTCACTGTAACACTGTCCCCACACTACGCCTCACTGTAACACTGTCCCCACACTACGCCTCACTGTAACACTGTCCCCACACTACGCCTCACTGTAACGCTGTCCCCACACTACGCCTCACTGTAACGCTGTCCCCACACTACGCCTCACTGTAACGCTGTCCCCACACTACGCCTCACTGTAACACTGTCCCCACACTACACCTCACTGTAACGCTGTCCCCACACTACGCCTCACTGTAACGCTGTCCCCACACTACGCCTCACTGTAACGCTGTCCCCACACTACGCCTCACTGTAACGCTGTCCCCACACTACGCCTCACTGTAACGCTGTCCCCACACTACACCTCACTGTAACACTGTCCCCACACTACACCTCACTGTAACACTGTCCCCACACTACGCCTCACTGTAACGCTGTCCCCACACTACGCCTCACTGTAACACTGTCCCCACACTACACCTCACTGTAACGCTGTCCCCACACTACGCCTCACTGTAACGCTGTCCCCACACTACGCCTCACTGTAACGCTGTCCCCACACTACGCCTCACTGTAACGCTGTCCCCACACTACGCCTCACTGTAACGCTGTCCCCACACTACGCCTCACTGTAACGCTGTCCCCACACTACGCCTCACTAACACTGTCCCCACACTACGCCTCACTGTAACACTGTCCCCACACTACACCTCACTGTAACACTGTCCCCACACTACACCTCACTGTAACACTGTCCCCACACTACACCTCACTGTAACACTCACTACACTACGCCTCACTGTAACACTGTCCCCACACTACACCTCACCGTAACACTGTCCCCACACTACACCTCACCGTAACACTGTCCCCACACTACACCTCACTGTAACACTGTCCCCACACTACACCTCACTGTAACACTGTCCCCACACTACGCCTCACTGTAACACTGTCCCCACACTACACCTCACTGTAACACTGTCCCCACACTACACCTCACTGTAACACTCACTACACTACGCCTCACTGTAACACTGTCCCCACACTACACCTCACTGTAACACTGTCCCCACACTACACCTCACTGTAACACTGTCCCCACACTACACCTCACTGTAACACTGTCCCCACACTACACCTCACTGTAACACTGTCCCCACACTACACCTCACTGTAACACTCACTACACTACGCCTCACTGTAACACTGTCCCCACATTACACCTCACTGTAACACTGTCCCCACACTACACCTCACTGTAACACTGTCCCCACACTACACCTCACTGTAACACTGTCCCCACACTACGCCTCACTGTAACACTGTCCCCACACTACGCCTCACTGTAACACTGTCCCCACACTACGCCTCACTGTAACACTGTCCCCACACTACACCTCACTAACACTGTCCCCACACTACGCCTCACTGTAACACTGTCCCCACACTACACCTCACTGTAACGCTGTCCCCACACTACACCTCACTGTAACACTGTCCCCACACTACGCCTCACTGTAACACTGTCCCCACACTACGCCTCACTGTAACACTGTCCCCACACTACGCCTCACTGTAACACTGTCCCCACACTACGCCTCACTGTAACGCTGTCCCCACACTACGCCTCACTGTAACACTGTCACCGGCACTACGCCTTACTGTAACGCTGTGCCCACACTACACCGCACTGTAACACTGTCCCTCTTTCCGAGTTGCTCGCTTGTTAGCTGCTTTTAGCAGCATTGCACACGCTAGGCCGCCGCCCTCTGGGAGTGCATCTTAGCTCAGCAGAATTGCGAACGAAAGATTAGCAGAATTGCAAATAAATAATTCTTAGCAGTTTCTGAGTAGCTCGAGACTTACTCCTACACTGCGATCAGTTCAGCCCGTTTCGTTCCTGGTTTTGACGTCACAAACACGCCCTGCGTTCGGCCAGCCACTCCCCCGTTTCTCCAGAACTCCTGCGTTTTATCCTGGCACGCCTGCGTTTTTCCGCACACTCCCAGAAAACGGTCAGTTTCCGCCCAGAAACACCCACTTCCTGTCAATCACACTCCAATCACTTCAACAATGAAAATTCTTCGTTCGGACATGAGTAAATCTACTAAGTTTTATGCTAAAATACTTAGCGCATGCGCACTGCGTACCATGCGCATGCGCATTTTTGCCTTAATCGCTACGTTGCGAAAATCGGCAACGAGCGAACAACTCGGAATGACCCCCACTGTCACCACACTACGCCTTATTGTAACACGGTCACCACACTACATTTCACTTTCACCAAGTGTTTTTTACATGGGGCGTAATTCCAAGTTGATCGCAGCAGGAATTTTGTTAGCAGTTGGTCAAAACTATGTGCACTGCAGGGGAGGCAGATATAACATGTGCAGAGAGAGATAGATTTGGGTGTGGTGTGTTCAATCTGCAATCTAATTTGCAGTGTAAAAATAAAGCAGCCAGTATTTACCCTGCACAGAAACAAAATAACCCACCCAAATCTAACTCTCTCTGCAAATGTTACATCTGCCCCCCCTGCAGTGCACATGGTTTTGCCCAACTGCTAACAAAATTCCTGCTGCGATCAACTCAGAATTACCCCCATGGGCCGTATCATGTTGTGCTTCCTCTTATATCAGAACTCAGTCTTCATTTTTGTACTCAAGTTAGCATCTGGGTCCAACAGCGCTTGTGCTTGCAATGCCAGAACCAGGATCCAGGGTACACATGCACTGTCACTTTGTTGAATTCATTGCAAAAAATGCACACACAGTATCATGTGAAAAAGTCTATGGCTAGATGCATGGTGCTCCAAACATGGATATCTGCCGTGATATGAGGACCGATCTGGATACATCTGTATAACTGCTCTACTGTGGTAAAGAGGGTATGCAGCCAGCATACCGCTCATTGGGACCCCGGCTGTCACAATACCAACGCCGGGATCCCGACCGGGTTACCATACCGCCGCCGGTATACCGGCAAAGTAGGGGATTCCTCTTCTATGGGTGTCAACGACACCTATAGAGGGAGAATAAAACCTGAGCTCGCCAACGACCCCCTAAGGGGCTTCGTTGCGCTGACCCCCCCTGCCGGTAATTCCACCGCTCCAATGTCTGTATAATGACATTCAGCATCCCGTGCGGCGGGATACCATACCAATCCTGTAAAGAGTACTGCAGGGGCCAAATACAGGGGTTGGGATCTTTATACCGGCACCCGTCTTCCCGGTGGTCAGAATCCCGGCGACGTTATGCTGAGCGCTGGGATCTCAACGACCGGGATATTGAATAATTCCATTATAGTACTGGGATTATGCATTACTGCAATGGTGTAAAATGTGGGCAAAACACCCCTATATGACACAAACTTCCTAAATCCACTTTTTGAATGCAGTTTACTACAAATAATTACATGTAACATCTGACATACTGTAACATGCACATACAACATACTACAGAGCTTACCTGACTCCATAATAAATCTGGTCACTTTAAAGTGAGTCTTTACGGCTTTATCTTTGTCAGATTGCGACGCGGTAACAGACTCCGCCTCCATCTCTCCGACTCCTTAAAAAAAAAAAAAAAAAAAAAAAGAGAAGGAACACAGCACAAATTGTACGCGATTTGCTCAGATGATGTCACAGCCTGGAGACACATTTAGGTGCATTATGTGTTTTTAGAGGTCCTAATGCATTTATGGATTCGTTTTTTGTTATAAAAGATCAGCATTTGGTCTAGAGCTCTGATAGCACTTACAAGTAGCATAAACTGATTAGAACATAGGAATGGCGCAATAAGATGACAAGTGCCATGCTATTTGACTCACTATATTACTAGATTATCATTTAACTGACACACAGCTATATTATACCACATCTACTCACAACAGAACAGCTGTAAGAGCATCCAGAGGACAGAGAAGCTCAGAAGATGTGAGGGAGGCAGAATCTCACTGTAATTAGCTTATCCCTCATATACACAATATGGAAACATCAGGATCACTACTTGCTTTTTTTCTTCTTGACATTTCCTTACTATTAGATTAAAAAATGTATCACACTAGTAGGTTCAAGTTGATGCCCGCCACCATATACTCAAGCAGCATATGGATGAAGGCATGGGACTTCGGGAAATGTAAAACATATGTACGATACACCAGGGCAGTGTTGGGGTATGTTGAGTCTCGCTGAATATAGGGCCTGATTCAGAGATGGACAATAATGCATTCGCAAGTGCGATCCCGTATGTGCGAAAATATTCCAATGCTGCTACAGCAGCCTCGCATATATCACATCTGCATATAGACATGCAGCGGTGGTCGCAGTTCCTCCAATAACCCACCATCTGAGTTACCCCATGGCGGTGCAGAATGGCCACGGGAACTGAGACCCTGACACCCTGTTTCTTGCATACAGGATCGCAGCTGTAGGGTGACACACCCCAAAACACTCACAACACGCCAGCTTTTGCCAACGCTCCCCATAACCACCCCAAAATGGTTCCCGTCACTCACTGTGCAAATAAATCTTCGCTGCAAGCGGCAGCGCTATGCTACCACATCAGTGTCAGCGCAGTGCCACGATGCACGTGCAGTCACCAAACAATCGCTCTGCGTAAACATTGGCAATGCGCATGTATGTGAATGAGGCCCACATTCTATAGGAAACACTACTGGTCAATAATAGGCAATATTACATGGCAGGTGCCTATCAGGAGTAAGCTGCTCAGAGCCTGGGACCAGTTCCAGCAATTAGTGGCTCTCCAGTTGCTGCTGCTGCTGCGGATGGAGCCACGTCCCAGAATGCCTTGCGAGTGTCCCCTGGGTCACAGGGCATGATGGGAGTCGTACTGCTTCCACAGCAGCTGTAGAATGCAGACCCTCCAACATGACCCGCCCCACTAGGTACAAAATGCTCTGTTTCTGGACTTCCCTCTTAATTTATGATTTCCATCACCTGTGTTGAACTAGTTGAATGATAAGAAAGCTGTATCTTTACAGGTGATGGCAATAATAAATTAAGAGGGAAGTCCAGAAACAGAGCATTTTGTACCTAGTGGGGCGGGTCATGTTGGAAGGTATGAGAATGAGACGGCCTGTGTACCTGGGGCACGGTGCGGTGTGAGTAGGTCAAGGCTGCTGGAAGGACGGGCTCCGGCCAGGCGGTAACGGGTTCCCCGGCGCAATACACAGCACCCACGCCGCTCAGCGAGAAGCAGAGAAAAGCTGCTGACACCGGAAGTGTGACAGCCAGTGGGGCTCTAGCGCCGGAGCTGGCGGTGCCCCGCCTACTTCTGCGTTCATCCTCAATTGGCGACGTGTGTGCCGCTGGCCAATAGCAGGAGGCGAGGACTCTGATTGGCCGCGGTGTGTGAGCGGCTGGATGGAAGAGGTTATATATGTGCTTGTAGCTGATGTCCTCAGCTGGTGATGATGCACACAGTTCTGTCTTATGTAGAGTTTGCACTTACCTTCATCATGTCCCCTTCCTCTGCCAGGCACAGGGGCTCAGCTATGCTCTAAGCTGCAGCCTCACTGCAAGTCTTATGCTCAATAAGTTATGTAGAGGTTCCAGTAGTTGGGAAAAGCATAGTTACCTTCTGGGGCCTAACTCCAACTTTGTGGGCCCCATAGCGACATTTTTATGGGACCTCGTCCCAAGGTTGGTTCTAAATCGGAGTGGGAGAAGGGACCTTCTGACGTCACTAGGGGAGGAGACACGTCACCAGGGAGAGCAGCTCCGGCCGAACAGGGTACCCGAAAAGTACCCTCGCGGGCTTGCTTCGCTTGCCACGCTTCGGGCTCGCTTCGCTCGCCACCTGATTACTAAAGGTAATAGTTGGTGGCATGGACAGTAGAGGAACTATCCCGCTGGCCTAGCTCCTCCCCCTTGTGCTGTGCCTCCTCCTCCTGACGTAAAAGGTCCCTTAGGCCACTTGAATCTAGCATCTACCCTCGTCCCAATGGTCCTGGAGGGTTGCCTTTCTCTGCGACCGCTTTTTACTTGATACCCCATAGTAGTGCCCTAGTGGCAATGGTGTGTGCACTTTGCTGAGATGGAAGGGTGTGTGAATGCACTGTGCAATATTCTGAACTAATATGTGTATCGTGTCTAATTATGTTGCAGGAAATCTCCTATTTCTCTAACGTCCTAGTGGATGCTGGGAACTCCGAAAGGACCATGGGGAATAGTGGCTCCGCAGGAGACTGGGCACAACTAAAAGAAAGCTTTTAGACTACCTGGTGTGCACTGGCTCCTCCCACTATGACCCTCCTCCAAGCCTCAGTTAGATTTCTGTGCCCGGCCGAGCTGGATGCACACTAGGGGCTCTCCTGAGCTCCTAGAAAGAAAGTTTATTTTAGGTTTTTTATTTTACAGTGAGACCTGCTGGCAACAGGCTCACTGCATCGAGGGACTAAGGGGAGAAGAAGCGAACCTACCTGCTTGCAGCTAGCTTGGGCTTCTTAGGCTACTGGACACCATTAGCTCCAGAGGGATCGACCGCATGGAACTGGCCTTGGTGTTCGTTCCCGGAGCCGCGCCGCCGTCCCCCTTACAGAGCCAGAAGCAAGACGAGGTCCGGAAAATCGGCGGCAGAAGACATCAGTCTTCACCAAGGTAGCGCACAGCACTGCAGCTGTGCGCCATTGCTCCTCATGCACACTTCACACTCCGGTCACTGAGGGTGCAGGGCGCTGGGGGGGGGCGCCCTGAGCAGCAATAAAAACACCTTGGCTGGCAAATATATCACAATATATAGCCCCAGAGGCTATATATGTGATAAATACCCCTGCCAGAATCCATAAAAAAGTGGGAGAAAAGTCCGCGAAAAAGGGGCGGAGCTATCTCCCTCAGCACACTGGCGCCATTTTCTCTTCACAGTGCAGCTGGAAGACAGCTCCCCAGGCTCTCCCCTGTAGTTTGCAGGCTCAAAGGGTTAAAAAGAGAGGGGGGGCACTAAATTTAGGTGCAATATTGTATATACAAGCAGCTATTGGGAAAAATTCACTCAATATAGTATTAATCCCTAAATTATATAGCGCTCTGGTGTGTGCTGGCATACTCTCTCTCTCTGTCTCCCCAAAGGGCTGTGTGGGGTCCTGTCCTCAGTCAGAGCATTCCCTGTGTGTGTGCGGTGTGTCGGTACGGCTGTGTCGACACGTTTGATGAGGAGGCTTATGTGATGGCAGAGCAGATGCCGATAAATGTGATGTCGCCCCCTGTGGGGCCGACACCAGAGTGGATGGATAGGTGGAAGGTATAAACCGACAGTGTCAACTCCTTACATAAAAGGCTGGATGACGTAACAGCTATGGGACAGCCGGCTTCTCAGCCCGCTCCTGCCCAGGCGTCTCAAAGGCCATCAGGGGCTCAAAAACGCCCGCTCCCTCAGATGGCAGACACAGATGTCGACACAGAGTCTGACTCCAGTGTCGACGAGGTTGAGACATAAACACAATCCACTAGGAACATCCGTTACATGATCCCGGCAATAAAAAATGTGTTACACATTTCTGACATTAACCCAAGTACCACTAAAAAAGGGTTTTATGTTTGGGGAGAAAAAGCAGGCAGTGTTTTGTTCCCCCATCAAATGAGTGAATGAAGTGTGAAAAAGCGTGGGTTCCCCCGATAAGAAACTGGTAATTTCTAAAAAGTTACTGATGGCGTACCCTTTCCCGCCAGAGGATAAGTTACGCTGGGAGATATCCCCTAGGGTGGATAAGGCGCTCACACGTTTGTCAAAAAAGGTGGCATTGCCGTCTTAGGATACGGCCACTTTGAAGGTACCTGCTAATAAAAAGCAGGAGGCTATCCTGAAGTCTGTATTTACACACTCAGGTACTAGACTGAGACCTGCAGATAGTGTTGCTGCAGCGTGGTCTGTAACCCTGTCAAACAGGGATACTATTTTGCGAACATAAGACGTCGTCTTATATATGAGGAATGCACAGAGGGATATTTTGCCGGCTGGCATCCAGAATTAATGCAATGTCCATTCTGTCAGGAGGGTATTAGAGACCCGACACTGGACAGGTGATGCTGACTTTAAAAGGCACATAGAGCCTTATAAGGGTGAGGAATTGTTTGGGGATGGTCTCTGGGACCTCGTATCCACAGCAACAGCTGGGAAGAAAATTTTTTTACCTCAGGTTTCCTCACAGCCTAAGAAAGCACTGTATTATCAGGTACAGTCCTTTCGGCTTCAGAAAAGCAAGCGGGTAAAAGGCGCTTCCTTTCTGCACAGAGACAAGGGAAGAGGGAAAAAGCTGCACCAGTCAGCCAGTTCCCAGAATCAAAATTCTTCCCCCGCTTCCTCTGAGTCCACCGCATGACGCGGGGGCTCCACAGGCGTAGCCAGGTACGGTGGGGGGCCGCCTCAAAAATTTCAGCGATCAGTGGGCTCGCTCACAGGTGGATCCCTGGATCCTTCAAGTAGTATCTCAGGGGTACAAGCGTCTCCCCCCCGCCGTTTCCTCAAATCTGCCTTGCCGACAACTCCCTCAGGCAGGGAGGCTGTGCTAGAGGCAATTCACAAGCTGTATTCCCAGCAGGTGATAGTCAAGGTGCCCCTACTTCAACAAGGACGGGGTTACTATTCCACACTGTTTGTGGTACCGAAACCGGACGGTTCGGTGAGACCCATTTTAAATTTGAAATCCTTGAACACATACATAAAAAAATTCAAGTTCAAGATGGAATCGCTCAGGGCGGTTATTGCAAGCCTGAAGGAGGGGGATTACATGGTATTCCTGGACATCAAGGATGCTTACCTACATGTCCCCATTTACCATCCTCACCAGGAGTACCTCAGATTTGTGGTACAGGATTGCCATTACCAATTCCAAACACTGCCGTTTGGACTGTCCACGGCACCAAGGGTCTTTACCAAGGTAATGGCAGAAATGATGATACTCCTTCGAAAAAAGGGAGTTTTAATTATCCCATACTTGGACGATCTCCTTATAAAGGCGAGGTCCAAGGAGCAGTTGTTGGTCGGAGTAGCACTATCTCGGGAAGTGCTACAACAGCACGGATGGATTCTATACATTCCAAAGTCACAGCTGGTTCCTACCACACGCCTACTGTTCCTGGGGATGGTTCTGGACACAGAACAGAAAAAAGTTTTCTCCCGCAGGAGAAAGCCAAGGAGCTGTCATCTCTAGTCAGAGACCTCCTGAAACCAAAACAGGTGTCGGTGCATCACTGCACACGAGTCCTGGGAAAAATGGAAGCTTCTTACGAAGCAAAATTCCATTCGGCAGGTTCCATGCAAGAACCTTTCAGTGGGACCTCTTGGACAAGTGGTCGGGATCGCATCTTCAGATGCATCGGCTGATAACCCTGTCTCCAAGGACCAGGGTATCTCTACTGTGGTGGCTGCAGAGTGCTCATCTTCAAGAGGGCCGCAGATTCGGCATACAGGACTGGGTCCTGGTAACCACGGATGCCAGCCTTTGAGGCTGGGGGGCAGTCACACAGGGAAGAAATTTCCAAGGACTTGGGTCAAGTCAGGAGTCGTCCCTACACATAAATATTCTGGAACTGAGGGCCATTTACAATGCCCTAAGTTTGGCAAGGCCTCTGCTTCAACACCAGCCGGTACTGATCCAATCAGACAACATCACGGCAGTCGCCCATGTAAACCGACAGGGCGGCACAAGAAGCAGGATGGCGATGGCAGAAGCCACAAGGATTCTCCGATGGGCGGAAAATCACGTCTTAGCACTGTCAGCAGGGAGTGGACAACTGGGAAGCAGACTTCCTCAGCGGACACGACCTACACCCGGGAGAGTGGGGACTTCATCCAGAAGTCTGCCAACTGTTGGTAAACCGTTGGGAAAGGCCACAGGTGGACATGATGGCGTCCCGCCTAAACAAAAAACTAGATATTGCGCCAGGTCAAGGGACCCTCAGGCAATAGCTGTGGACGCTCTAGTGACACCGTGGGTGTACCAGTCGGTTTATGTATTCCCTCCTCTGCCTCTCATACCAAAGGTACTGAGAATAATAAGAAAACGAGGAGTAAGAACGATACTCGGGGTTCCGGATGGACCAAGAAGAGCTTGGTACCCTGAACTTCAAGAAATTATATCAGAGGACCCATGGCCTCTACCGCTCAGACAGGATCTGCTACAGCAGGGGCCCTGTCTGTTCCAAGACTTACCGCGGCTGCGTTTGACGGCATGGCGGTTGAATTCCGTATCCTAAAGGAAAAGGGCATTCCGGAGGAAGTCATTCCTACGCTGATAAAAGCCAGGAAAGAAGTAACCGCAAACCATTATCACCGTATTTGGCGAAAATATGTTGCGTGGTGTGAGGCCAGGAAGGCCCCAACAGAGGAATTTCAGCTGGGTCGTTTTCTGCACTTCCTACAGTCAGGAGTGACTATGGGCCAAAACTTGGGTTCCATTAAGGTCCAGATTTCGGCTCTGTCGATTTTCTTCCAGAAAGAACTGGCTTCACTGCCTGGAGTTCAGACATTTGTAAAGGGAGTGCTACATATTCAGCCCCCTTTTGTGCCTCCTGTGGCACCTTGGGATCTCAACGTGGTGTTGAGTTTCCTAAAATCACATTGGTTTGAGCCACTTAAAACTGTGGATTTGAAATATCTCACGTGGAAAGTGGTCATGTTATTGGCCTTGGCTTCGGCCAGGCGTGTGTCAGAATGGGCGGCCTTGTCAGGTAAAAGCCCTTATCTGATATTCCATATGGATAGGGCAGAATTAAGGACTCGTCCCCAGTTTCTCCCTAAGGTGGTATCAGCTTTTCACTTGAACCAACCTATTGTAGTGCCTGCGGCTACTAGGGACTTGGAAGATTCCAAGTTACTGGACGTAGTCAGGGCCTTAAAAGATTATATTTCCAGGACGGCTGGAGTCAGGAAAACTGACTCGCTTTTTATCCTGTAGGCACCCAACAAAATAGGTGCTCCTGCTTCTAAGCAGACTATTGCTCGCTGAATTTGTAGCACAATTCAGCTGGAGCATTCTGCGGCTGGATTGCCGCATCCTAAATCAGTAAAAGCCCATTCCACGAGGAAAGTGGGCTCACCTTGGGCGGGTGCCCGAGGGGTCTCGGCTTTACAACTTTGCCGAGCTGCAACTTGGTCAGGGGCAAACACGTTTGCTAAATTCTACAAATTTGATACCCTGGCTGAGGAGGACCTTGAGTTCTCTCATTCGGTGCTGCAGAGTCATCCGCACTCTCCCGCCCGTTTGGGAGCTTTGGTATAATCCCCATGGTCCTTTCGGAGTTCCCAGCATCCACTAGGACGTTAGAGAAAATAAGATTTTACTCACCGGTAAATCTATTTCTCGTAGTCCGTAGTGGATGCTGGGCGCCCATCCCAAGTGTGGATTGTCTGCAATACTTGTATATAGTTATTGTTAACTAAAGGGTTATTGTTATGAGCCATCTGTTGAGAGGCTCAGTTATGTTTCATACTGTTAACTGGATATGGTATCACGAGTTATACGGTGTGATTGGTGTGGCTGGTATGAGTCTTACCCGGGATTCAAAATCCTTCCTTATTGTGTCAGCTCTTCCGGGCACAGTATCCTAACTGAGGCTTGGAGGAGGGTCATAGTGGGAGGAGCCAGTGCACACCAGGTAGTCTAAAAGCTTTCTTTTAGTTGTGCCCAGTCTCCTGCGGAGCCGCTATTCCCCATGGTCCTTTCGGAGTTCCCAGCATCCACTACGGACTACGAGAAATAGATTTACCGGTGAGTAAAATCTTATTTTCTCTGACGTCCTAGTGGATGCTGGGTACTCCGTAAGGACCATGGGGTATAGACGGGCTCCGCAGGATCTCTTAAAAGAAAGATTAGGTACTATATCTGGTGTGCACTGGCTCCTCCCTCTATGCCCCTCCTCCAGACCTCAGTTAGTATCTGTGCCTGGCCAGAGCTGGATGCACCCTAGGGGCTCTCCTGAGCTTCCTAGAAAAGAAAGTATTTGTTAGGTTTTTTATTTTCAGTGAGATCTGCTGGCAACAGACTCACTGCTACATGGGACTGAGGGGAGAGAAGCGAACCTACCTGCTTGCAGCTAGCTTGGGCTTCTAAGGCTACTGGACACCATTAGCTCCAGAGGGATCGAACACAGGCCCAGTCCTCGGTCGTCCGGTCCCGGAGCCGCGCCGCCGTCCCCCTTGCAGAGCCAGAAGAACGAAGAGAAGTTGAAAATCGGCGGCTGAAGACTCCGGTCTTCATTAAGGTAGCGCACTGCACTGCAGCTGTGCGCCATTGCTCCCTTAGCACACCACACACTCCGGTCACTGATGGGTGCAGGGCGCTGGAGGGGGGCGCCCTGGGCAGCAATTAGATTACCTTACTTGGCGAAAAGCACATAATACAGTCTGATAAACTGTATATGTGCATTAACCCCCGCCATTAAAGTACATAAAAGGACAGAAGCCCGCCGCTGAGGGGGCCGGGCCTTCTTCCTCAGCACACCGGCGCCATTTTCTCTTCACAGCTAGGCTGGAAGGAAGCTCCCCAGGCTCTCCCCTGCAGTATCCTGGTACACAAAGGGTAAAAAAGAGAGGGGGGGGCACATAAATTTAGGCGCAAAACTGTGTATATAAGCTGCTATAGGGGAAAAATCACTCAGTATAGTGTACATCCCTGTATTATATAGCGCTGTGGTGTGTGCTGGCATATTCTCTCTCTGTCTCTCCAAAGGGCCTTGTGGGGGAACTGTCTTCAAATAGAGCATCCCCTGTGTGTGTGGTGTGTCGGTACGCGTGTGTCGACATGTCTGAGGTAAAAGGCTCCTCTAAGGAGGTGATAGAGCGGATATGTGTGTGGGAGGGTGTCTCCGTCGACAACGCCGACACCTGTTTGGATATGTGTAAGTGCTGAGGTAAAATTATTGCACAAAAGGTTAGGGAACAGAAAGGAAATCTACCCTGGTCTGTCCCTATGTCACAGAGACCTTCAGAGTCTCTCTATGTTCACTATCCAAAATAACAAAGTATCGACACGGAGTTTAACTCCACTGTCGACTACGATAATGCAAAGTTACAGCCAAGAGGGCTAAAAGATATTCAATATATGATTATTGGAATAAAAGATGATTTGCATATCACTGATGACTCATCTGTCCCTGACACGAGAGTACACATGTTAAGGGGAAGAATGCTGAGGTAAATTTCCCTCCTCTCATGAGGAAAAAGAGCGGGAGTCTCCAGACAAGAGACGGCAGCTTCCCACAAGAGAATTCTCAGGCTGTATCCTTTCCCCACTAGGGCCAGGATGTGTTGAGAATCTTCCCCTTGGGTGTCCTGTTTGCACTAGCTATTCTCAGGGATCCTGCAGATAGTGTGCACATTCTAGTATACTACCCAGACCGGCGATTGTGTCGGCATGGGTTTATAGCGCTGTGGCAGCGTGGACAGGTACCTTATCAGCAGAGATTGAGACCCTAGTATGCATATAAATATTTCTCTAACGTCCTAAGTGGATGCTGGGGACTCCGTAAGGACCATGGGGAATAGCGGCTCCGCAGGAGTCTGGGCACATCTAAAGAAAGCTTTAGGACTATCTGGTGTGCACTGGCTCCTCCCCCTATGACCCTCCTCCAAGCCTCAGTTAGATCTCTGTGCCCGAACGAGAAGGGTGCACACTAGGGGCTCTCCTGAGCTTCTTAGTGAAAGTTTTAGTTTAGGTTTTTTATTTTCAGTGAGACCTGCTGGCAACAGGCTCACTGCATCGAGGGACTAAGGGGAGAAGAAGCGAACTCACCTGCGTGCAGAGTGGATTGGGCTTCTTAGGCTACTGGACATTAGCTCCAGAGGGACGATCACAGGCCCAGCCATGGATGGGTCCCAGAGCCGCGCCGCCGGCCCCCTTACAGAGCCAGAAGACAGAAGAGGTCCGGAAAATCGGCGGCAGAAGACATCCTGTCTTCACCAAGGTAGCGCACAGCACTGCAGCTGTGCGCCATTGCTCCTCAGCACACTTCACACTTCGGTCACTGAGGGTGCAGGGCGCTAGGGGGGGGCGCCCTGAGCAGCAATAAAAACACCTTGGCTGGCGAAAATACATCACATATAGGCCCTCATTCCGAGTTGATCGGTCGCAAGGCGAATTTAGCAGAGTTACACACGCTAAGCCGCCGCCTACTGGGAGTGAATCTTAGCTTCTTAAAATTGCGACCGATGTATTCGCAATATTGCGATTACTAACTACTTAGCAGTTTCAGAGTAGCTCCAGACTTACTCTGCCTGTGCGATCATTTCAGTGCTTGTCGTTCCTGGTTGACGTCACAAACACACCCAGCGTTCGCCCAGGCACTCCCACCGTTTCCCCGGCCACTCCTGCGTTTTTTCCGGAAACGGTAGCGTTTTCAGCCACACGCCCCTGAAACGCCGTGTTTCCGCCCAGTAACACCCATTTCCTGTCAATCACATTACGATCGCCGGAGCGAAGAAAAAGCCGTGAGTAAAATTACTTTCATCATAGTAAAGTTACTTGGCGCAGTCGCAGTGCGAACATTGCGCATGCGTACTAAGCGGATTTTCACTGCGATGCGATGAAAAATACCGAGCGAACAACTCGGAATGAGGGCCATAGCCCCCAGGGCTATATGGATGAATTTTAACCCCTGCCAGAATCCATAAAAAAGCAGGAGAAAAGTCCGCGAAAAAGGGGCGGAGCCTATCTCCTCAGCACACTGGCGCCATTTTCCCTCACAGCTCCGTTGGAGGGAAGCTCCCTGGCTCTCCCCTGCAGTCACTACACTACAGAAAGGGTTAAAAAAGAGAGGGGGCACTAATTAGGCGCAGTATTAACAATACAGCAGCTATAAGGGGAAAAACACTTATATAAGGTTATCCCTGTATATATATAGCGCTTTGGTGTGTGCTGGCAAACTCTCCCTCTGTCTCCCCAAAGGGCTAGTGGGGTCCTGTCCTCTATCAGAGCATTCCCTGTGTGTGTGCTGTATGTCGGTACGTTTGTGTCGACATGTATGAGGAGAAAAATGATGTGGAGACGGAGCAGATTGCCTGTAATAGTGATGTCACCCCCTAGGGGGTCGACACCTGAGTGGATGAACTGTTGGAAGGAATTACGTGACAGTGTCAGCTCTGTATAAAAGACAGTGGTTGACATGAGACAGCCGGCTACTCAGCTTGTGCCTGTCCAGACGTCTCATAGGCCGTCAGGGGCTCTAAAGCGCCCGTTACCTCAGATGGCAGATATAGACGCCGACACGGATACTGACTCCAGTGTCGACGGTGAAGAGACAAATGTGACTTCCAGTAGGGCCACACGTTACATGATTGAGGCAATGAAAAATGTTTTACACATTTCTGATAATACGAGTACCACCAAAAAGGGGTATTATGTTCGGTGAGGAAAAACTACCTGTAGTTTTCCTGAATCTGAGAAATTAAATGAGGTGTGTGATGATGCGTGGGTTTCCCCCGATAACAACTGATAATTTCTAAAATGTTATTGGCATTATATCCTTTCCCGCCAGAGGTTAGGGTGCGTTGGGAAACACCCCCTAGGGTGGATAAAGCGCTCACACGCTTGTAAGGGCTCTACCCTCTCCTGAGATGGCCGCCCTTAAGGATCCTGCTGATAGAAAGCAGGAGGGTATCCTAAAATGTATTTACACACATACTGGTGTTATACTGCGACCAGCAATCGCCTCAGCCTGGATGTGCAGTGCTGGGTTGGCGTGGTCGGATTCCCTGACTGAAAATATTGATACCCTAGATAGGGACAGTATATTTTTGCCTATAGAGCATTTAAAAGATGCATTTCTATATATGCGTGATGCACAGCGGAATATTTGCCGACTGGCATCAAGTCTAAGTGCGTTGTCCATTTCTACCAGTAGAGGGTTATGGACACGTCAGTGGTCAGGTGATGCGTATTCCAAACGGCATTTGGAAGTATTGCCTTAATAAGGGGAGGAGTTATTTGGGGTCGGTCTTTCAGACCTGGTGGCCACGGCAACAGCTGGGAAATCCACGTTTGTACCCCAGGTCGCCTCTCAACATGAGAAGACGCCGTATTATCAGGCGCAGTCTTTTCGTGGACAAGCGGGCAAAATGTTCCTCATTTCTGCCCCGTGACAGAGGGAGAGGAAAAAGGCTGCAGAAATCAGCCAGTTCCCAGGAACAGAAACCCTCTCCCGCCTCTGCCAAGCCCTCAGTATGACGCTGGGGCTTTACAAGCAGAATCAGGCACGGTGGGGGGCCCGTCTCAATGAATTTCAGCGCGCAGTGGGCTCACTCGCAAGTAGACCCCTGGATCCTTCAGGTGATATCTCAGGGGTACAAATTAGAATTCGAGACGTCTCCCCCTCGCCGTTTTCCTAAAGTCGGCTTTACCGATGTCTCCTTCTGACAGGGAGACAGTTTTGGAAGCCATTCACAAGCTGTATTCCCAGCAGGTGATAATCAAGGTACCCCTCCTGCAACAGGGAACGGGGTATTATTCCACACTGTTGTGGTACCGAAGCCGGACGGCTCTGTGAGACCGATTCTAAATCTAAAATCTTTGAACACTTACATACAGAGGTTCAAATTCAAGATTGAGTCACTCAGAGCAGTGATTGCGAACCTGGAAGAAGGGGACTACATGATGTCTCGGGACATCAAGGATGCTTACCTTCATGTCAAAATTTACCCTTCTCACCAAGGGTACCTCAGGTTTATGGTACAGAACTGTCACTATCAGTTCAGACGCTGCCGTATGGATGGTCCACGGCACCCCGGGTCTTTACCAAGGTAATGGCCGAAATGATGATATTCCTTCGAAGGAAGGGAATTTTAGTTATCCCTTACTTGGACGATTCCCTGATAAGGGTGAGATCCAGGGAACAGTTGGAGGTCGGTGTAGCACTATCTCAGGTAGTGTTGCGGCAGCACGATTGGATTCTCAATATTCCAAAATCGCAGCTGGTTCCGACGACTTGTCTTCGGTTCCTAGGGATGATCCTGGACACAGTCCAGAAAAAGGTGTTTCTCCCGGAGGGGAAAGACAGGGAGTTATCCGAGCTAGTCAGGAACCTCCTAAAACCGAGCCAAGTCTCAGTGCATCAATGCACAAGGGTTCTGGGTAAAATGGTGGCTTCCTACGAAGCAATCCCATTCGGCAGATTCCACGCAAGAACTTTCCAGTGGGACCTGCTGGACAAATGGTCCGGGTCGCATCTTCAGATGCATCAGCGGATAACCCTGTCACCAAGGACAAGGGTGTCCCTCCTGTGGTGGTTGCAGAGTGCTCATCTTCTAGAGGGCCGCAGATTCGGCATTCAGGACTGGGTCCTGGTGACCACGGATGCCAGCCTGCAAGGCTGGGGAGCAGTCACACAGGGAAGGAATATCCAGGGCTTATGGTCAAGCCTGGAGACATCACTTCACATAAATATCCTGAAGCTAAGGGCCATTTACAATGCTCTAAGCTTAGCAAGACCTCTGCTTCAAGGTCAGCCGGTGTTGATCCAGTCGGACAACATCACGGCAGTCACCCACGTAAACAGACAGGGTGGCACAAGAAGCAGGAGGGCAATGGCAGAAGCTGCAAGGATTCTTCGCTGGGCGGAAAATCATGTGATAGCACTGTCAGCAGTATTCATTCCGGGAGTGGACAACTGGGAAGCAGACTTCCTCAGCACGACCTCCACCCGGGAGAGTGGGGACTTCACCCAGAAGTCTTCCACATGATTATAAACCGTTGGGAAAAACTCGACAGGTATTGCGCCAGGTCAAGGGACCCTCAGGCAATAGCTGTAGACGCTCTGGTAACACCGTGGGTGTACCAGTCAGTGTATGTGTTCCCTCCTCTGCCTCTCATACCCAAGGTACTGAGATTGATAAGATGGAGAGGAGTAAGCACTATATTCGTGGCTCCAGATTGGCCAAGAAGGACTTGGTAACCGGAACTTCAAGAGATGCTCACGGAGGATCCGTGGCCTCTACCTCTAAGAAGGGACCTGCTCCAACAAGGACCCTGTCTGTTCCAAGACTTACCGCGGCTGCGTTTGACGGCATGGCGGTTGAACGCCGGATCCTGAAGGAAAAAAAGGCATTCCGGATGAAGTCATCCCTATCCTGATCAAAGCCAGGAAGGATGTAACCGCAAAACATTATCACCGCATTTGGCGAAAATATGTTGCGTGGTGCGAGGCCAGTAAGGCCCAACGGAGGAAATTACACTGGGTCGATTCCTACATTTCCTGCAAACAGGAGTGTCTATGGGCCTGAAATTGGGGTCCATTAAGGTTCAAATTTCGGCCCTGTCAATTTTCTTCCAAAAAGAACTAGCTTCAGTCCCTGAAGTTCAGACGTTTGTAAAAGGGGTACTGCATATACAGCCTCCTTTTGTGCCTCCAGTGGCACTTTGGGATCTCAATGTAGTTTTTTTGGGTTCCAAAAGTCACATTGGTTTGAACCACTTAAATCTGTGGAGTTAAAATATCTCACATGGAAAGTGGTCATGCTGTTGGCCCTGGCCTGGGCCAGGCGTGTGTCAGAATTGGCGGCTTTATCCTGTAAAAGCCCTTATCTGATTTTCCATTCGGACAGGGCGGAATTGAGGACTCGTCCCCAGTTTCTCCCTAAGGTGGTTTCAGCGTTTCACCTGAACCAACCTATTGTGGTGCCTGCGGCTACTAGGGACTTGGAGGACTCCAAGTTGCTAGACGTTGTCAGGGCCCTGAAAATATATGTTTCCAGGACGGCTGGAGTCAGAAAATCTGACTCGCTGTTTATCCTGTATGCACCCAACAAGCTGGGTGCTCCTGCTTCTAAGCAGACTATTGCTCGTTGGATTTGTAGTACAATTCAGCTTGCACATTCTGTGGCAGGCCTGCCACAGCCAAAAATCTGTAAATGCCCACTCCACAAGGAAGGTGGGCTCATCTTGGGCGGCTGCCCGAGGGGTCTCGGCTTTACAACTTTGCCGAGCAGCTACTTGGTCAGGAGCAAATACGTTTGTAAAATTCTACAAAATTGATACCCTGGCTGAGGAGGACCTGGAGTTCTCTCAATTGGTGCTGCAGAGTCATCCGCACTCTCCCGCCCGTTTGGGAGCTTTGGTATAATCCCCATGGTCCTTACGGAGTCCCCAGCATCCACTTAGGACGTTAGAGAAAATAAGAATTTACTTACCGATAATTCTATTTCTCGTAGTCCGTAGTGGATGCTGGGCGCCCATCCCAAGTGCGGATTGTCTGCAATACTGGTACATAGTTATTGTTACCAAAAAATCGGGTTATTGCTGTAGTGAGCCATCTTTTCTAGAGGATCCTCTGTTATCATGCTGTTAACTGGGTTCAGATCACAAGTTGTACAGTGTGATTGGTGTGGCTGGTATGAGTCTTACCCGGGATTCAAAATCCTTCCTTATTGTGTACGCTCGTCCGGGCACAGTATCCTAACTGAGGCTTGGAGGAGGGTCATAGGGGGAGGAGCCAGTGCACACCAGATAGTCCTAAAGCTTTCTTTAGATGTGCCCAGACTCCTGCGGAGCCGCTATTCCCCATGGTCCTTACGGAGTCCCCAGCATCCACTACGGACTACGAGAAATAGAATTATCGGTAAGTAAATTCTTATTTTTAAGATGCTGTCTTAAGTGATAGATATATAATTATAAAGCATGCCCAAAGGGACATGAGTATACTGGGTCCTAGAGACAAAAGCTATGTCGATTTCTGCTTGACGTGTCCTGTAGAATATACATTGGACAGATGATGCCGACTTAAGAGGCATATGGAAGGCTGAGGATTGTGTGGAGAAAGGTTCTCGGGCCTGGTCTCCACAGCTATAGCTGGTGATTCTGATATTTTGCCTTATATTCCTACACAGCCTAGGAAAGCACAACATTATTAAATGCAGCTTTTCGAATAAAGAAACAAGAAAGTCTGAGGTGCGTCCTTTCTTGTCAGAGCCGGGGGCAGAGGAAAGAAGCTGTACAACATAGCTAGTCCCCAGGAACAGAAGTCCTCTCCGGCCTCTACAAAAATCCACCGCATGTCGCTGGGGCTCCACAGGCGGAGCTAGGCCCGGTGGGGACACGCCTTCGTAAGTTCAGCCACAAGTGGGTTCACTCCCTGTTAGATCCCTGGGAAATAGAAATTGTATCGCAGGGATACAGGCTGGACTGTGAGAAGATGCCCCCTCACCGAGGACCCGGCGGGCTTCCCCCCAAGAGAGGGAGCCAGTGTTAACTACAATTCGTAAATTGTATCTTCAACAGGTGGTGGTCAAGGGTCCCCTCCTTCAACAAGAGGGTGTTATTATTCGACCATGTTATAATCCCGAAACCAGACGGTTCGGTTAGACCCATATTGTATTAAAATCCCTGAACATATACCTGTTCAGGTTCAAGATGGAATCGCTAAGAGCGGTCATTGCAAGCCTGAAATGAATCGGGACCTAAGGGATGCATACCTTCGTGTCCCCATTTATCCACCTCATCAGGCGTACCTCAGAATTGCGGTACGGGATTGTCATTACCAATTTCACCAAGGTAATGGCGGATATGATGGTGCTCCTGCGGAAGCAAGGTGTCACTATTATCACATACTTGGATGATCTCCTCATAAAAGCGAGATCAAGAGAGCAGTTGCTGGACAGCGTATCACCTTCTCTGGAAGTGAAACGGCAACACGACTGGATTCTATATATTCCGAAGTCGCAGTTGGTTCCTACAGCTCATCTGCCTCGCCTAGGCATGATCCTAGACACAGACCAGAAGAGGGTTTATCTCCCGATAGAGAGAGCTCAGGAGCTCATGACACTGGTCAGGAATCCATTGAAAACCAAAACAGGTGTCAGTGCATCACTGCACTCGAGTCCTGGGAAGGATGATGGCATCATACGAGGCCATCCCCTTCGGCTGGTTCCATGCAAGGACAATGGAACTTACTGGACAAGTGGTCCGGATCACATCTTCAGATGCATCGGTTAATCACCCTATCCCCCAGGGCCAGGGTGTCTCTCCTGTGGTGGCTGCGGAGTGCTCACCTTCTCGAGGGCCGCAGATTCGGCATTCAGGACTGGGTCCTGGTGACCACGGATGCAAGCCTCCGAGGGTGGGGGGCAGTTACACAGGGAAGTAAATTCCAAGTTTTGTGGTCAAGCCAACAGACTTGCCTTCACATCAATATCCTGGAACTAAGGGCCATATACAACGCCCTAAGTCAAGCGGAGTTCCTGCTTCGCGACCAACCGGTTCTGATCCAGTCAGACCGCAGGGGCTCATGTAAACCGCCAGGGCGGCACAAGGAGCAGGGTGGCGAGGGTAGAAGCCACCAGAATTCTTCGCTGGGCGGAGAATCAAGTAAGCGCACTGTCAGCAGTGTTCATTCCGGGAGTGGACACGACCTCCACCCGGGAAAGTGGTGACTTCATCAGGAAGTCTTCACGCAGTTTTGCAAATTGATGGAAACTGCCTCAGGTGGACTACATGGCGTCCCACCTCAATAAAAAGATAAAAAAAGGTTTTACGCTGGGTCAAGGGACCCTCAGGTGATAGCTGTGGTCGCACTAGTAACACCGTGGGTGTTCCAGTCGGTCTATATATTCCCTCCTCTTCCTCTCAGACCCAAGGGCTGAGAATTGTAATAAACGGAGGAGTGTGAACAATATTCTTTGCTCCGGATTGGCCAAGAAGGACTCGGTACCCGGAACTGCAAGAAATGCTCTCAGAGGACCCATGGCCTCTGCCTCTCAGTCAGGACATGTTGCAACAGGGACCCTGTCTGATCCAAGACTTACCGCGGCTGCGTTGGACGGCATGGCGGTTGAACGCCGGATCCTAGCGGAAAAGGGCATTCCGTATGCAGTTATTCCTACGCTGATAAAGGCTAGGAAAGACGTGACAGCAAGACTTTTTCACTGTATATGGCGAAAATAGGTTGCTTGGTGTGTGGCCGGGAAGGCCCTACAGAGGAATTCCAGGGGGGTCGATTCCTGCACTTCCTACAGTCAGGAGTGACTATGGGCCTAAATTTAGGATCCATAAAGGCCAAGATTTCGTCCCTATCCCTTTTTCTCTCAAAAAGAACTGGCTTCACTGCCTGAAGTTCGGACGTTGTTACAGGGGTGCTGCATATTCAGCCCCTTTTGTGCCTCCAGTGGCACCTTGGGATCTTAACGTGTGTTGGATTCCTAAAATCCCACTGGTTTGAGCCACTTAAGACCGTGGAGCTAAAATATCTCACGTGGAAAGTGGTCATGCTTTTGGCCTTAGCTTGGACTAGGCGTGTGTCAGAATTGGCGGCTTTGTCATGTAAAAGCCCATATCTGATCTTCCATATGGAAAGGGCAGAATGGAGGACTCATTCCCAATTTCTCCCTAAGGTGGTATCATCGTTTCATTTGAACCAACCTATTGTGGTGCCTGCGGCTACTAGGGACTTGGAGGATTCCAAGTTGCTGGACGTAGTCCGGGCCCTGAAACTTTATGTTTCCAGGACGGCTAGAGTCAGAAAAACTGACTCGCTGTTTATCCTGCATGCACCCAACAAGCTGGGTGCTCCTGCTTCAAAGCAGACTATTGCTCGCTGGATTTGTAGCACCATTCAGCTTGCACACTCTGCGGCTGGACTGCTGCATCCTAAATTAGTAAAAGCCCATTCCACAAGGAAGGTGGGCTCTTCTTGGGCGGCTGCCCGAGGGGTCTCGGCTTTACAACTTTGCCGAGCTGCTACTTGGTCGGGTTCAAACACTTTTGCAAAATTCTACAAGTTTGATACCCTGGCTGAGGAGGACCTTGAGTTTGCTCATTCGGTGCTGCAGTCATCCGCACTCTCCCGCCCGTTTGGGAGCTTTGGTATAATCCCCATGGTCCTTACGGAGTTCCCAGCATCCACTAGGACGTCAGAGAAAATAAGAATTTACTCACCGGTAATTCTATTTCTCGTAGTCCGTAGTGGATGCTGGGCGCCCGTCCCAATTGCGGACTCTCTGCAATACATGTATATAGTTATTGCTTAACTAAAGGGTTATTATATGAGCCATCTGTTGAGAGGCTCAGTTATTGTTCATACTGTTAACTGGGTATAGTTATCACGAGTTGTACAGTGTGATTGGTGTGGCTGGTATGAGTCTTACCCTGGATTCCAAATCCTTTCCTAGTAATGTCAGCTCTTCCGGGCACAGTTTCCCTAACTGAGGTCTGGAGGAGGGGCATAGAGGGAGGAGCCAGTGCACACCAGATATAGTACCTAATCTTTCTTTTAAGAGTGCCCAGTCTCCTGCGGAGCCCGTCTATACCCCATGGTCCTTACGGAGTACCCAGCATCCACTACGGACTACAAGAAATAGAATTACCGGTGAGTAAATTCTTATTTCTCTGACGTCCTAGTGGATGCTGGGGACTCCGTAAGGACCATGGGGATTAGCGGCTCCGCAGGAGACTGGGCACAAAAGTAAAGCTTTAGGACTACCTGGTGTGCACTGGCTCCTCCCCCTATGACCCTCCTCCAAGCCTCAGTTAGATTTTTGTGCCCGGCCGAGAAGGGTGCACACTAGGGGCTCTCCTGAGCTTCTTAGTGAAAGTTTAGTTTTAGGTTTTTTATTTTCAGTGAGACCTGCTGGCAACAGGCTCACTGCATCGAGGGACTAAGGGGAGAAGAAGCGAACTCACCTGCGTGCAGAGTGGATTGGGCTTCTTAGGCTACTGGACACCATTAGCTCCAGAGGGACCGAACACAGGCCCAGCCTCGGAGCTCGGTCCCAGAGCCGCGCCGCCGGCCCCCTTACAGAGCCAGAAGCAAGAAGAGGTCCGGAAAAATCGGCGGCAGAAGACATCCTGTCTTCACCAAGGTAGCGCACAGCACTGCAGCTGTGCGCCATTGCTCCTCAGCACACTTCACACTTCGGTCACTGAGGGTGCAGGGCGCTAGGGGGGGGGCGCCCTGAGCAGCAATAAAAACACCTTGGCTGGCGAAAATACATCACATATAGCCCCCAGGGCTATATGGATGAATTTTAACCCCTGCCAGATTCCACAGAAAAACGGGAGAAAAGGCCGCCGAGAAGGGGGCGGAGCCTATCTCCTCAGCACACTGGCGCCATTTTCTCTCACAGCTCCGTTGGAGGGAAGCTCCCTGGCTCTCCCCTGCAGTTACTACACTACAGAAAGGGGTTAAAAAAGAGAGGGGGGCACTAATTAGGCGCAGTATAACAATACAGCAGCTATAAGGGGAAAAACACTTATATAAGGTTATCCCTATATATATATATATAGCGCTCTGGTGTGTGCTGGCATACTCTCCCTCTGTCTCCCCAAAGGGCTAGTGGGGTCCTGTCCTCTATCAGAGCATTCCCTGTGTGTGTGCTGTGTGTCGGTACGTTGTGTCGACATGTATGAGGAGGAAAATGAGGTGGAGGAGGAGCAATTGCCTGTAACAGAGATGTCACCCCCTAAGGAGTCGACACCTGAGTGGATGAGCTTATGGAAGGAATTATGACAGTGTCAGCTCTTTACAAAAGATTGATGACATGAGACAGCCGGCGACTCAGCCTGTGCCTGTCCAGGTGTCTCAAAAGCCATCTGGGGCTCTAAAACGCCCGTTACCGCAGATGGCAGATACAGACGCCGACACGGATACTGACTCCAGTGTCGACGATTAAGAGACGAATGTGACTTCCAGTAGGGCCACACGTTACATGATTGAGGCTATGGAAAATGTTTTTACACATTTCTGATAATACCAGTACCACTAAAAAGGGTATTAGGATGGGTGAGAAAAAACTGCCTGTAGTTTTTCCTGCATCTGAGGAATTAAATGAAGTGTGTGCTGATGCGTGGGTTTCCCCCGATAAAAACTGTTAATTCCTAAAAAGTTATTAGCATCATACCCCTTCCCGCCAGAGGATAGGGCACGTTGGGAAACACCCCTTAGGGTGAATAAAGCGCTCACACGCTTGTCTAAACAGGTGGCACTACCGTCCCCGGATACGGCCGCCCTTAAGGAACCTGCTGACAGAAAGCAGTAAAATATCCTAAAATGCATATACACTCACACGGGTGTGATACTGCGACCAGCAATCGCCTCAGCCTGGATGTGCAGTGCTGGGGTGGCTTGGTCGGATTCCCTGACTGACAATATTGATGCCCTAGATAGGGACAGTATATTACTAACTATAGAGCATTTAAAAGATGCATTTCTATATATGCGTGATGCACAGAGGGATATTTGCCGACTGGCATCAAGAGTAAGTGCGCTGTCCATTTCTGCCAGAAGAGGGTTATGGACAAGACAGTGGTCAGGTGATGATGATTCCAAAAGGCATATGGAAGTATCGCCTTATAAAAGGGAGGAGTTATTTGGGGTAGGTCTAACAGACCTGGTGGCCACTGGAAAATCCACATTTTTACCCCAGGTAGCTTCTCAACCTAAGAAGACGCCGTATTATCAGGCGCAGTCCTTTCGGCCCCATAAGGGCAAGCGGGCAAAAGGCGCCTCATTTCTGCCCCGTGGCAGAGGGAGAGGAAAAAGGCTGCAGCAAACAGCCAATTCCCAGGAACAAAAGCCCTCTCCCGCCTCCGCAAAGTCCTCAGCATGACGCTGGGGCTTTACAAGGGGCTTTACAAGCGGTCTCAGGCACGGTGGGGGCCCGTCTCAAGAAATTCGAGACGTCTCCCCCTCGCCATTTCATAAAGTCTGCTTTACCGACGTCTCCCTCAGACAGGGAGACAGTATTGCAAGCCATTCACAGGCTGTATTCCCAGCAGGTGATAATCAAGGTACCCCTCCTGCAACAGGGAAAGGGGTACTATTCCACACTATTTGTGGTACCGAAGCCGGACGGCTCGGTGAGACCATTTTTAAATCTAAAATCCTTGAACACTTACATACAAAGGTTCAAATTCAAGATGGAGTCACTCAGAGCAGTGATTGCAAACCTGGAAGAAGGGGACTATATGGTCTCTCTGGACATCAAAGATGCTTACCTACATGTCCCAATTTACCCTTCTCCAAGGGTACCTCAGGTTTGTGGTACAGAACCGTCACTATCAGTTTCAGACGCTGCCGATTGGATTGTCCACGGCACCCCGGGTCTTTACCAAGGTAATGGCCGAAATGATGATACTCCTTCGAAAGAAGGGAGTTTTAGTTATCCCTTACTTGGACGATCTCCTGATAAGGGCAAGATCCAGGGAACAGTTGGAAGTCGGGGTAGCACTATCTCAGATAGTGCTGCGGCAGCACGGTTGGATTCTCAATATTCCAAAATCGCAGCTGATCCCGACGACACGCCTTCTATTCCTAGGGATGATCCTGGACACAGTCCGGAAAAAGGTGTTTTCTCCCGGAGGAGAAAGCCAGGGAGTTATCCGAACTAGTCAGAAAACTCCTAAAACCAGGCCAAGTGTCAGTGCATCAGTGCACAAGGGTCCTGGGAAAAAGGGTGGCTTCCTACGAAGCAATTCCATTCGGCAGATTCCACGCAAGAACTTTCCAGTGGGACCTGCTGGACAAATGGTCCGGATCGCATCTTCAGATGCATCAGCGGATAACCCTGTCACCAAAGACAAGGGTGTCTCTCCTGTGGTGGTTGCAGAGTGCTCATCTTCTAGAGGGCCGCAGATTCGGCATTCAGGACTGGGTCCTGGTGACCACGGATGCCAGCCTGAGAGGCTGGGGAGCAGTCACACAGGGAAAAAATTTCCAGGGCTTGTGGTCAAGCCTGGAGACATCACTTCACATAAATATTTTGGAGCTAAGGGCCATTTACAATGCCCTAAGCCAAGCAAGACCTCTGCTTCAAGGTCAGCTGGTGCTGATCCAGTCGGACAATATCACGGCAGTCGCCCACGTAAACAGACAGGGTGGCACAAGAAGCAGGAGGGCAATAGCAGAAGCTGCAAGGATTTTTCGCTGGGCGGAAAATCATGTGATAGCACTGTCAGCAGTGTTCATTCCGGGAGTGGACAACTGGGAAGCAGACTTCCTCAGCAGGCACGACCTCCACCCGGGAGAGTGGGGACTTCACCCAGAAGTCTTCCACATGATTGTAAACCATTGGGAAAAACCAAAGGTGGACATGATGGCGTCCCGCCTAAACAAAAAATTGGACAGGTATTGCGCCAGGTCAAGGGACCCTCAGGCAATAGCTGTGGACGCTCTGGTAACACCGTGGGTGTACCAGTCAGTGTATGTGTTCCCTCCTCTTCCTCTCATACCAAAAGTACTGAGAATTATAAGACGGAGGGGAGTAAGAACTATACTCGTGGCCCGGATTGGCCAAGAAGGACTTGGTACCCGGAACTTCAAGAGATGCTCACGGAGGACCCGTGGCCTCTACCTCTAAGAAGGGACCTGCTCCAGCAAGGACCCTGTCTATTCCAAGGCTTACCGCGGCTGCGTTTGACGGCAGGGCGGTTGAACGCCGGATCCTGAAGGAAAAAGGCATTCCGGATGAAGTCATCCCTACCCTGGTCAAGCCAGGAAGGATGTAACCGCAAAGCATTATCACCGCATTTGGCGAAAATATGTTGCGTGGTGCGAGGCCAGTAAGGCCCCGATGGAGGAATTTCAACTAGGTCGATTCCTGCATTTCCTGTAAACAGGAGTGTCCATGGGCCTAAAATTGGGGTCCATTAAGGTTCAAATTTCGGCCCTGTCAATTTTCTTCCAGAAAGAACTAGCTTCACTACCTGAAGTTCAGACGTCTGTAAAAGGGGTACTGCATATACAGCCTCCTTTTGTGCCTCCAGTGGCACTTTGGGATCTCAATGTAGTTTTGGGGTTCCTAAAGTCACATTGGTTTGAACCACTTGAATCTGTGGAGTTAAAATATCTCACATGGAAAGTGGTCATGTTGTTGGTCCTGGCCTCGGCCAGGCACGTGTCAGAATTGGGGGCTTTATCCTGTAAAAGCCCTTATCTGATCTTCCATTCAGACAGGGCGGATTTGAGGACTCGTCCTCATCTTCTCCCTAAAGTGGTTTCAGTGTTTCATCTGAACCAACCTATTGTGGTACCTACGGCTACTAGTGACTTGGAGGACTCCAAGTTGTTGGACGTAGTCAGGGCCTTGAAAATATATGTTTCCAGGACGGCTGGAGTCAGGAAATCTGACTCGCTGTTATCCTGTATGCACCCAACAAGCTGGGTGCTCCTGCTTCTAAGCAGACTATTGCTCGTTGGATTTGTAGTACAATTCAGCTTGCACATTCTGTGGCAGGCCTGCCACAGCCAAAATCTGTAAAAGCCCATTCCACAAGGAAGGTGGGCTCATCTTGGGCGGCTGCCCGAGGGGTCTCGGCGTTACAACTTTGCCGAGCAGCTACTTGGTCAGGGGCAAACACGTTTGCTAAATTCTACAAATTTGATACCCTGGCTGAGGAGGACCTGGAGTTCTCTCATTCGGTGCTGCAGAGTCATCCGCACTCTCCCGCCCGTTTGGGAGCTTTGGTATAATCCCCATGGTCCTTACGGAGTTCCCAGCATCCACTAGGACGTCAGAGAAAATAAGAATTTACTTACCGATAATTCTATTTCTCGTAGTCCGTAGTGGATGCTGGGCGCCCATCCCAAGTGCGGATTGTCTGCAATACTTGTACATAGTTATTGTTACAAAAATCGGGTTATTATTGTTGTGAGCCATCTTTTCAGAGGCTCCTCTGTTATCATGCTGTTAACTGGGTTCAGATCACAGGTTGTACGGTGTGATTGGTGTGGCTGGTATGAGTCTTACCCGGGATTCAAAATCCTTCCTTATTGTGTACTCTCGTCCGGGCACAGTATCCTAACTGAGGCTTGGAGGAGCCAGTGCACACCAGGTAGTCCTAAAGCTTTACTTTTGTGCCCAGTCTCCTGCGGAGCCGCTAATCCCCATGGTCCTTACGGAGTTCCCAGCATCCACTACGGACTACGAGAAATAGAATTATCGGTAAGTAAATTCTTATTTATAATAGCCCTGTGACTCTGTGCCTGGACCTCTAACGCTGGGCGTGGCTAGGAGCTCTCATTGGGTTAGCAGCAGGTCTATCACACCAAGTCCAACGCTGATTGGGCGAGAAACGCCCTCCCACACAGCTTACTTCCAATGGGAGGCTCTGCCTTTGGCTGCTGTGTTTTCACAAAGCAGAATTAGCAATGGGACTAATGGAGCTGCAGCTCCAACCCCACACCCCAAAATAGTGTCACTGCATCTGCAGCAACATACCCTCCAACACTTTACATATAAACATTGATACACATTCGAAAAGGGGGCATGGCCATGAGGACAGCAGCGTGGCCACCCCCCTTTTCATATAATTTCAATGGCCGCTTGGAGAGTCAAAAAACGGTACGGACCATAAAAAAAAGGACTGTACCTGCCAAAAAGGTGCAGCTGGAGGGTATGCCACTGCATCTGCAGCAAGTCTCTGCGCTGTAGATAGGGGGAAAAAACATCCTTTTACTGCAGCATCCTATGTCCTGCTGCCAGTCCACCTGGCCCCTCCACCATCAACAATCTCCACTCCCTAGCCGCGACGCAGGTGGAACAAAAGCTGCTGTGGCCACCGACATAGATGTGTATGAAAGCCGCACAGCAGAAGGCTTTCATAGCCCTCCCTGCGCCGCATACTCTCTGAGCCCCGGAGCCTCCTCTGCGCATGATGTCACAGAAGTGCCTCCCCGCCACAGCCGCGCCCAGATCCCCGAGATGGCTAATGTAACGGATAGAGTGGGTGATATCGCGGAGGGTAATGTCTGGACGCTGAATCAATGTAAAAGGTGACAGTGCTGTGCAGTGCAGTGGGTGTGCAGTCAGGGCCAGTGCTACGGTGCTAACGCCCCCTGTACCAGTGCCGCTTACACACGTAATGCCCCCTGTAGCAGTGACGCTTACACACGTGACGCCCCCTGTACCAGTGCCGCTTACACACGTAATGCCCCCTGTAGCAGTGACGCTTACACACGTGACGCCCCCTGTACCAGTGCCGCTGACACTACACAGCACTCTCACCTTTTACATTGATTCAGCGAGTCAGTCAGTTCTGCCAGCCAGTCACTATTGTTAGCGCCTTTGTCCCAACGCCCCGCATTACAGGGAAGTAGACGCACTAAATAAACTACAGCTCCCAGCAGCCCTTAGCGCCGAAGCATTCCGGCCCTTAGGGCTGCTGGGAGCTGTACTTTATTGCGTACATCTTCTTCCCTGTAATGCGGTGCGTTGGGACACCGGCGCTAACAATAGTGACTGGCTGCTGTGCGAGTCTCTGGGGGAGCCACTGCCAAAGGGAGGACAGCAGCTTAGCTGCTGGCAGGAGGAGAAGCAGGATAAGCATTACTCGCCCCTCCCCCACTCACCGTACTTCCAGGCCCCATCCACGGCACCCCCACACCCCCCTCCAGCACCAGCGGTAGCTGCGGACCCCCTCCCCCACCCGCAGCGACCCTGCACCCGTACCTCCCGCCGTACCACAGCATCCGCCCCTCCCCCACCCAAGGCAACCCCGCAACTGCTCCTCCCCCACCCGCAGTGGCTCCGGAGCACCACCCGCGGCACCCACGCACCCTCCCCCACCTGCGGCACCACCGCACCAGCCCCTCCACCACCTGTGGCACCACCGCAACCGCCCCTCCTGCGGCACCCCAGGATCCCAACCGCCTCTTCCCAGCACCCCCTACTCCCCCAACCAAAGCACCTACTAGGTGATTCACAAGGCCCTGCGTGCGCTGTTCACGCCGTTGCAAGGGGCTTCCACCCCTTAACCATTGCACGCCCTTTGTCCTTGCAATATTTAACCACTCACACAATTATGATTGGATGTAATACTCCATATAATAAAAATATTGCATGCCACAAGGGTGTGCAAGGGTTAAGGGGCGTAGCCCCTTACGACGGTGTGAAGAGCGCCCGTAGGGCGCGATGAATCACTTAGTAGCATATAATTCTATCCAGTAGAGTAAGGTGTGAATGTGAATCTGCAAAGATGGCTGGCCCAGTGCAGAGAATTAAGTAATGAAACTCCTGTATTCAAGTCTGCGGGTCACATCCATTGTGTTAATATCGGACTTTGGAAATGGGCTCTTGTAAGTCTGACTAGTCGGCGTCACAGTTGAGGGATGTGCGACGTCTCACAGTGTGAACAATTGGGCAACATTATCAAAAAACCCATTCCAGTATAGCCCCGCTGTAAGCCCCTGATAATGCATACACCAGCAGTGGCAAACGCAGGATTTGCATGGGGGGGTTTCCAGAACTGGGCGGAGCCAATCACGGGGGTGGGGACTGAGGTGACCCAGTATATGCTGGGTCCGTAAAACTAGTGTGTTTGTGTGTTTGTGTGTGTGTGTGTGTGTGTGTGTGTGTGTGTATATATATATATATATACATATATATATCTACACATATATATATATATATATATATATATATACATATGTCTACACACACATATATATATATATATATATATATATATACATACACGCACACATACATATACACGGGTGGTCTTCAGTATGCCGGCGGTCGGGCTCCCGGCGACCAGCATACCGACGAGGGGAGCCTGACCGCCGGCATACCGACACTTATTCTCCCTCGTGGGGGTCCACGACCCCCCTGGAGGGAGAATAGTGTGGCGCGCGTAGCGTGGCGAGCGCAGCGAGCCCGCAAGGGGCTCATTTGCGCTCGCCACACTGTTGGTAAGCCGGCGGCCGGCCTCCCGGCGCCGGTATGCTGGTCGCCGGGAGGCCAGCCGCCGGGAGATCGTAGTGAACCCATATACACATATACATAGCATATTAAACATGCATACATATATATATATATATATATATACACACACACACATACAGTACACATATATATACACATGTATATATATATATATATCGTGTGTGTGTGTGTGTGTGTGTGTGTGTGTGTGTGTGTGTGTGTGTGTGTGTTTATATGTATGTATGTATGTATATACATGTGTATATATGTAGGCACATGGATATATATGTACTATAATTAAAATAAAGTAAACTTTTATTGCATTTGCAAGTGCCACCAAGAAGACAGCAGGCTGCAGAGGACGCTAGACAGTCATTAATAATACTCATGCAGCTTAAAAAAAAAAATTTTTTTTTTTTTTTTTTTTTTTTTTTAGTGGAGGGGGGTTTCTGGGTACTCGGAAACCCCCCCTGGGTGCGCCACTGACAGCACCAGTGTAGGTGTAGTGTAAGGAAATCTGCTGCCTAGGAACTTCACATGCAGAAACAGCATAGCTCCTCACATAACCCATTCCAGGAGGGACAAAATGCTCTGTTCCTGGACTTCCCTCTAAATTTGTGATTGCCATCACCTGTGTTGAACTACGGTAGTTAATTGGTAAGAAAGGCGTTTCAGGCCAGCACAGGTCATTGCAGTCATAAATTAAGAGGGAAGTCCAGGAACACAGCGTACTGGGGCAGATGTATTCACCTGGAGAAGGCATAAGGAAGTGATAAACCAGTGATAAGCACAAGGTGATAAACCATACTTGCCTACTTTTGAAAAAACATTTCAGGGAGATGTGAAAGTAACACCTATCAGCGTGGACATGTACTGCTACATCTGAGGCGTGTCATGAAAATTGCTTACATCCAAACGTAAATGAGACCCAAAGTTGATGATCCCATTTGAATGGAGATATCTCTGATTTATTGTTCTCCCCAAGAATGTAACAGCTACATAATGGGGGTTAAGTACAATGAGGGAGATTGCTGGTCTATCATACCTCCCAACATGACCATCTCCAGGAGGGACAGAATGCTCTGCTCCTGGACTTCCCTCTAAATTTGTGATTGCCATCACCTGTGCTGAAACACCTTTCTGATCCATTTACCTGTTCAAAACAGCTGTTGGCAATCATAAATTAAGAGAAAAGTCCAGAAGCAGAGGATTTTGTCCCTCCTGGAGAGAGTCATGTTGGGAGGTATGGTCTATTCAGGGAGACAGGGAGATTGCTACTATTTCAGGGAGTATCCTGCAGAATGAGGGAGGGTAGGCAACTATGTGATAAACGCACCGGCCAATCGGCTCCAATATGTAAATTGACAGGAGCTGACTGGTTGGTGCGTTATCACCTTACATTTATCACTGGTTTATCACTTCCTTATGCCTTCACCAGGTGAATACATCTGCCCCTTTGTCCCTTCTGGAATGGGTCATGTTGGAAGGTATGGAAACAGTACGGGCATAAGGAGGTTATTCAGGCTCTGTAGCAGTTTTGCTAAAAACGCAAAACTGCTACTGATAAAATCGCATACTAGGGGCTGCCCAGCATAGGACAAGGACACCCAGCATGTGTAGCACCGCCATGCGAACGCAGTTCAATTGCGATCGCATCTCAGAAATCCTGAAATAGAAGTAGTGCAGCCAGGCTGCGTATGCAGACGCTACGCCTCCATAATTTCTTTTGCAGGAAACGCAGGCGACTTCATCCACCCCGGAAAGGGCCATGACACGCCTGCAATTCCCGCACCACTCCCCACCAACGCATACCTCCCAACATGACCCTTTCCAGGAGGGACAGAATGCTCTGCTACTGGACTTCCCTCTTAATGTATGATTGGCATCACCTGTAGTGAAACACCTTTCTTATCCATTAACCTGTTCAAAACAGGTGACAGCAATCATACATTAAGAGAAAAGTCCAGAAGCAGAGCATGGTGTCCCTCCTGGAGAGTGTCATGTTGGGAGGTATGCCAACGCCATGTAGCTGCCTGTCAATCATATTGCGATTGATTCCTTCCGGGATGCGACTGCATTGTGAACCTCCACGCAATGCAATGACGGTGCATGCGCAGATAGAGAAATATCATCTGTTTGCAATTTTGCTAATTACCGACTGAGTAGCCCCCATAGATCAGAGGTGAGATCAGGGGGTGTGCATGTGTAATGTGCACAGACATAGGTTGATCTGCACCTGACGGGTGGGAAGTAAATCAAATGAATAGAGGGGGCAATTCAGAGTTGATCGCAGTAGCAAATTTGTTAGCAGTTGGGCAAAACCATGTGCACTGCAGGGGGGGGGGGGGGGGGGGGGGGCAGATGTAACGTGCAGAGAATGTTAGATTTGGGTGGGCTATATTGTTTCTGTGCAGTGTAAATACTGGCTGCTTTATTTTTACACTGCAATTTAGATTTCTCTGACGTCCTAAGTGGATGCTGGGGACTCCGTCAGGACCATGGGGAATAGCGGCTCCGCAGGAGACAGGGCACAAAATTAAAAGTTTGACCACTAGGTGGTGTGTACTGGCTCCTCCCCCTATGACCCTCCTCCAAGCCTCAGTTAGGTTTTTGTGCCCGTCCGAGCAGGGTGCAATCTAGGTGGCTCTCCTAAAGAGCTGCTTAGAAAAAGTTTGTTAGGTTTTTTATTTTCAGTGAGTCCTGCTGGCAACAGGCTCACTGCAACGAGGGACTTAGGGGAGAAGAAGTGAACTCACCTGCGTGCAGGATGGATTGGCTTCTTAGGCTACTGGACACTAGCTCCAGAGGGACGATCACAGGTACAGCCTGGATGGGTCACCGGAGCCGCGCCGCCGACCCCCTTGCAGATGCCGAAGAGAGAAGAGGTCCAGAAACCGGCGGCTGAAGACTTCTAAGTCTTCATGAGGTAGCGCACAGCACTGCAGCTGTGCGCCATTGCTCTCGGCACACTTCACACCAACGGTCACTGAGGGTGCAGGGCGCTGGGGGGGGCGCCCTGGGCAGCAATGAAAGTACCTATTCTGGCTAAAAATACATCACATATAGCCCCTGGGGCTATATGGATGTATTTAACCCCTGCCAGGTTGTCAGAAAAACGGGAGAAGAAGCCAGCCGAAAAGGGGGCGGGGCCTATTCTCCTCAGCACACAGCGCCATTTTCCTACACAGCTCCGCTGCTAGGAAGGCTCCCAGGCTCTCCCCTGCACTGCACTACAGAAACAGGGTAAAAACAGAGAGGGGGGGCACCTATTTGGCGATATTAATAATATTTAAGCTGCTATAAGGGGAACACACTTATTTAAGGTTGTCCCTATATATTTATAGCGCTTGGGTGTGTGCTGGCAAACTCTCCCTCTGTCTCCCCAAAGGGCTAGTGGGGTCCTGTCTTCTATCAGAGCATTCCCTGTGTGTCTGCTGTGTGTCGGTACATGTGTGTCGACATGTATGAGGACGATGTTGGCGTGGAGGCGGAGCAATTGCCTGTAATGGTGATGTCACCCCCTAGGGAGTCGACACCGGAATGGATGGCTTTGTTTATGGAATTACGTGATAGTGTCAGCACGCTGCAAAAGTCGGTTGACGACATGAGACGGCCGGCAAACCAGTTAGTACCTGTCCAGGCGTCTCAAACACCGTCAGGGGCTGTAAAACGCCCTTTACCTCAGTCGGTCGACACAGACACCGACACGGACACCGAATCTAGTGTCGACGGTGAAGAAACAAACGTATTTTCCAGTAGGGCCACACGTTATATGATCACGGCAATGAAGGAGGCTTTGCATATCTCTGATACTGCAAGTACCACAAAAAGGGGTATTATGTGGGGTGTGAAAAAACTACCTGTAGTTTTTCCTGAATCAGAGGAATTGAATGAAGTGTGTGATGAAGCGTGGGTTACCCCCGATAGAAAACTGCTAATTTCAAAGAAGTTATTGGCGTTATACCCTTTCCCGCCAGAGGTTAGGGCGCGCTGGGAAACACCCCCTAGGGTAGATAAGGCGCTCACACGCTTATCAAAACAAGTGGCGTTACCGTCTCCAGAAACGGCCGCCCTCAAGGACCCAGCTGATAGGAGGCTGGAGAATACACTAAAAAGTATATACACACATACTGGTGTTATACTGCGACCAGCAATCGCCTCAGCCTGGATGTGCAGTGCTGGGGTGGCTTGGTCGGAATCACTGACTGAAAATATTGATACCCTGGATAGGGACAATATTTTATTGACTATAGAGCATTTAAAGGATGCATTTCTTTATATGCGTGATGCACAGAGGGATATTTGCACTCTGGCATCAAGAGTAAGTGCGATGTCCATATCTGCCAGAAGAAGTTTATGGACGCGACAGTGGTCAGGTGATGCGGATTCCAAACGGCATATGGAAGTATTGCCGTATAAAGGGGAGGAATTATTTGGGGTCGTTTTATCGGATTTGGTGGCCACGGCAACAGCCGGGAAATCCACCTTTTTACCTCAGGTCACCTCCCAGCAGAAAAAGACGCAGTCTTTTCAGCCGCAGTCCTTTCGTTCTTATAAGAAGAAGCCCTCCCCGGCTTCTGCAAAGGCCTCAGCATGACGCTGGGACCTTACAAGCGGACTCAGGGGCGGTGGGGGGTCGCATCAAGAATTTCAGCGCACAGTGGGCTCACTCGCAGGTGGACCCCTGGATCCTGCAGGTAGTATCTCAGGGTTACAGGTTGGAATTCGAGACGTCTCCCCCTCGCCGGTTCCTAAAGTCTGCTTTGCCAACGTCTCCCTCCGACAGGGCGACGGTATTGGAAGCCATTCACAAGCTGTATTCTCAGCAGGTGATAGTCAAGGTACCCCTTTTACAACAGGGAAAGGGGTATTACTCCACGCTATTTGTGGTACCGAAGCCGGACGGCTCGGTAAGACCTATTCTAAATCTGAAATCTCTGAACCTGTACATACAAAAATTCAAGTTCAAGATGGAGTCACTCAGAGCAGTGATAGCGAATCTGGAAGAAGGGGAGTTTATGGTGTCCTTGGACATCAAGGATGCTTACCTCCATGTCCCAATTTGCCCTTCACACCAAGGGTACCTCAGGTTCGTGGTACAAAACTGTCATTATCAGTTTCAGACGCTGCCGTTTGGATTGTCCACGGCACCCCGGGTCTTTACCAAGGTAATGGCCGAAATGATGATCCTTCTTCGAAGAAAAGGCGTATTAATTATCCCTTACTTGGACGATCTCCTGATAAGGGCAAGGTCCAGAGAACAGCTGGAGGTCGGAGTAGCACTAACTCAAGTAGTGCTCCAACAGCACGGGTGGATTCTGAATTTTCCAAAATCCCAACTGATCCCGACGACACGTTTGCTGTTCCTAGGGATGATTCTGGACACTGTTCAGAAAAAGGTGTTTCTTCCGGAGGAGAAAGCCACGGAGTTATCCGAACTCGTCAGGAACCTCCTAAAACCAGGAAAAGTGTCTGTGCATCAATGCACAAGAGTCCTGGGAAAAATGGTGGCTTCTTACGAAGCGATTCCATTCGGCAGATTCCATGCACAAATTTTTCAGTGGGATCTGCTGGACAAGTGGTCCGGATCGCATCTGCAGATGCATCAGCGGATAAACCTGTCGCCAAGGACAAGGGTGTCTCTGCTATGGTGTCACAACTGAGGGCCTGAGCTGACGGGAGGCAGCCTCAGTTGTAGGGGCTGAGATGTACCGGAACCTGGGAGGTTGTATCAGACCCCTGGACATGTAAGTAACATGAATAATAACTGCCCGAAGGCGTGACCACGACAACTTAGATAAAAGTCAATGATGTTTATTATGACAACTCCGCATCACAGCAGCAATAAAAGAAAACGTAAAAGTCAGCAAAGAATAAATACAGTTCCTGAGTACTACAGCATGGCAGGAGCCACAGGGCACTGGTAGTGTGAGATAGTTCTTATGATCTTCTAGATGGAAAGTCCTTACCAGGCCCGGCTGTAGCAATGGAGATAACCCAGGATTATACCAGCTGGTGTTCCAGGAAGAGCTGGGTTGCTGAAGGTAAAACAGCTGCTGTGGATACTGGCTGGAACCAGACTGTTGTTAGCACGGAGTGGATACTGGCTGGAACCAGTTAAATAATAAATGAACTTTGGGAGCGATGAAATGTGAACTGAAATGTAGAACTTGAGAGCGGAGAAATAATAATTCCGGTGGAGAGTGGTAAAGTGTAGAAAGGACACCGGCCCTTTAAGGGAAGCTGTACTCTGCTGGAAGCTGAGGCTGGAAGCAGGTAGTGTTGTAGCTGGAAACAGATGAATCCACAATGGATTGGAGAGTCAGGCTACACCGCAGGTGGAATGCTGGTGCGGGTCTCTATGGTGGAAGTCTTGAGACAGGAGCTGGAACCTGGAAGACAATCATAGAAGAGAGACAAACAGGAACTAGGTTTGACAACCAAAGCACTGACGTCTTCCTTGCTCAGGTACAGCTTACTTATACCTGCAGCAAGGAAGGGGTTGGCTAGGCAATTATGCAAATCAACAACACAGACAGCAGATTGGTGGAAATGATCAGATGACAGAATCCAAGATGGCTGCGCCCATGCAGACACTTGGAGGGAAGTTTGGTTTGTAATCCATGTGGTCTGGGAAACAGTAATGGCGGCGCCGGCCACCGGAGACAGGAGACGCCAGGCTGATAGATGCACATTTAACCACGCGGGCACAGCGGAGGCCGCGGCTGATGAAAAGACCACTCTGTATGTGGAAACTCAGGAACAGCGGAATCCGGTCCTGGAACGCTGAGCCCGCCTTAGGAGGCATCTGAAGGGTAAGTAATGGCGTCCAGATACCCGGATCGTGACAGCACCCCCCCCTTTAGGAGTGGCCCCAGGACACTTCTTAGGCTTTAAAGGAAACTTTGCGTGGAAATTTCGGACCAAGGCAGGAGCATGGACGTCAGAGGCATTGGTCCAAGAGCGTTCTTCAGGACCATAGCCCTTCCAGTCAATGAGATACTGAAGTTGACCGTAACGGTGACGTGAGTCCAGGATCTTGGCCACTTCATACTCAACGCCTCGTTGAGTTTGGACTTTCGGAGTTGGTGGAAGTGAGGAATGAAACCGATTCAAGATTAGCGGTTTCAACAGGGAAACATGGAATGTCCTGGGTATTTTTAAGAAGGGAGGTAACTGGAGTCTGTAAGCAACAGGATTGATGACTTGATCAATTTTGAAAGGACCGATGTAGCGAGGTGCAAACTTCATACTGGGAACTCTTAACCTCAAATTCTTCGTGGATAACCATACCCGATCACCCACCTTGAGAGCAGGAACTGCTCGACGCTTCTTATCCGCAAACTTCTTGTACCTGAACGATGCCTTGAGCAGAGCTGATCGTACGCTCTTCCAGATATTGGCAAACTGATGCAAGGTGATATCCACTGCGGGAACAGAAGTTGCTGGAAGCGGTTGGAACTCAGGGACTTTAGGGTGGAATCCAAAGTTGGTGAAGAATGGTGTTGAAGAAGATGAAGAATGATACTGGTTGTTATGACAGAACTCGGCCCAGGGAAGTAATTGAACCCAGTCATCTTGAGAGGAGGACACATAGATGCGGAGGAAGGCCTCCAAGTCCTGATTCACCCTCTCAGTTTGACCATTGGTCTGAGGATGGTAAGCCGTGGAAAACTTTAACTTGACTTGGAGGACTTGACATAAACTTCGCCAGAATTTGGCTGTGAATTGAACTCCTCGATCTGAGATAATTTCTTCTGGAAGACCGTGGAGTCGGAAGATCTCTTGTATGAATACTTGAGCCAACTTGGAAGCTGACGGAAGACCGGTGAGAGGAATGAAGTGTGCCATCTTGGTGAACCGGTCAACTACCACCCAGATGGTATTGAACTTGTTGCACATGGGCAAATCTGTAATAAAATCCATCGACAAATGGGTCCATGGTCGACGGGGAACAGATAGTGGAACCAGTTGCCCCGCAGGCGACTGGCGGGATACTTTATGTTGAGCACACTTTGGGCAAGATGCAATAAACTCCAAAACGTCCTTTTTCAGAGTTGGCCACCAATAGGACCTAGAGATAAACTCCAGGGTTTTTTGGATACCTGTATGTCCGGCAAAACGGGAAGCATGGGCCCAATGCATGAGCTTCTTCCTTAGTGTCGGCTTCACAAAACTTTTCCCTGATGGGGGCGTAGAGTCCATCCCTACCGTGGAGAATGCCAACGGATTTATAATAGGATGCTTGTCTGAAGACTCTGACTCATTTTCTTGCTCCCATGAGCGGGAAAGGGCATCGGCCTTGCGATTCTGAGAGCCCGGACAGAACTGGAGTTTAAAGTCGAACCTGGAAAAGAAAAGTGCCCATCTGGCCTGACGAGGGTTGAGACATTGTGCGCCTTTTAGATATAGAAGGTTCTTGTGGTCTGTAAGGATGGTGATTGAATGAGAAGCTCCCTCCAACAGATATCTCCACTCCTCTAGAGCGAGCTTGATGGCTAGCAACTCCTGGTCGCCAATGGCATAGTTGCGCTCCGCTGGGGAGAACTTCCGTGAGAAGAAACTGCAAGGATGTAAATGACCATCTTTAGCCCTCTGAGATAACACCGCTCCTACTCCAACGGAGGAGGCATCCACCTCTAAGATGAAAGGAGAGTCGATGTCAGGCTGTTTCAGGACAGGTGCAGAGATGAACCTCTGTTTTAAAAGATGAAAAGCTTGCATGGCTTCTTCAGACCACTTGGACGGGTTAGCACCCTTCTTGGTGAAAGCAGTAATAGGCGCCACAATGGTGGAAAAGTCTCGTATAAACTTTCGGTAATAATTGGCGAACCCTAAGAACCTCTGGACCCCTTTGAGGGTTAAGGGTACCGGCCAATTCTGGATTGCTTGTAGTTTCTCAGGATCCATCTCTAGTCCGGAACCGGACACAATGTACCCTAGAAACGGAATGGACTTGACTTCAAAGACGCATTTCTCTAATTTGCAGTAGAGATGATTGACACGGAGACGGGACAGAACCTCCTTTACCCAGAAACGATGTTCCTCTAAATCGTTGGCAAAAATGAGGATATCATCTAGATAGACCACGACATGACGGTATAGAATGTCTCTGAAGATCTCATTGACGAAATGCTGGAAGACAGCTGGAGCATTGCTCAATCCGAAGGGCATGACGAGGTACTCATAATGTCCGTCACGGGTGTTAAATGCGGTCTTCCACTCGTCACCCTCACGGATCCGGATGAGATTGTATGCACCTCTCAGGTCCAGCTTTGTAAAGATGGTAGCTCCGCTAACTCTGTCAAAGAGCTCAGTAATCAGGGGTAAAGGATAGCGGTTCTTGATGGTAATGTCGTTCAAACCTCTGTAGTCGATGCACGGCCGCAGACCACCATCTTTCTTCTTTACAAAAAAGAAGCCTGCGCCGGCTGGAGAAGAAGAAGGTCGAATGAACCCCTTTGCTAGGTTCTCTTTAATGTATTCCTCCATAGAATGTGTCTCGGGGAGAGACAACGGATAAGTTCGGCCTCGAGGTGGAACCTTCCCTGGAACGAGATCAATCGGGCAGTCCCATTCTCTATGAGGAGGAAGGATATCAGCAGAAGCTTTACTGAACACATCCGTGAAATCTTGATATGGAGGAGGTGGAACATCAGACGACCTGGGGGAGGAAGAACAGACAGGCAACACTTTAAACAAACATGTCTTAGTACAGGAGGAACCCCATGCCAGGATTTGCGTAGTCGTCCAATCAATTGTAGGATTGTGAAGACGGAGCCATGGAAGGCCCAGGACCACAGGATGTGTGGCTCTTGGAATCACTAAAAATGAAATAAGTTCGGAATGAAGAACTCCCACTCTCAGACGAACTGGTAGAGTCCTTAGAGAAATAACTGTATCAAAAATTTTACTGCCATCCACAGCAGTTAAGGAAAAGGACGAAGGAAGTCTCTCGGTGGGTAGGGACCACCGTTTAACATAGGCTTCAGTAATAAAGTTCCCAGCTGCTCCGGAATCCAGGAGGGCAATGACGTTCTGATAACGTTGAGCAACTTGAAGCGAGACTGGGAGGTTACAATCTTGAGGAGATGGAGAGGAGATCATTACTCCTAGCCGGCCCTCTCCTTGGCGAGCTAGGATTTGGAGTTTCCCGGACGTTTGGGACAGGCATTAATGGTGTGAGACGGAGCTGCACAATACAGACAGAGAAACTCGGAGAGACGTCTTCGGCGCTCAGCAGGAGTTAAACGGGAACGGCCAATTTGCATGGGTTCATCTGTAGTTGGTGACAGTTGGCGAGGAGGAGGAGTAGAAGATTTTGGAGCAGATGATCTTCCACGCTCAGTTGCTCTCTCTCTGAAACGCAAGTCAACTTTCGTACAAAGTGAGATTAGCTCATCTAACTTGGAGGGTAAGTCTCTGGTAGCTAACTCATCTTTAATACGCTCGGATAAACCATGCCAGAATGCAGCATACAGGGCCTCGTCGTTCCATGCCAGTTCGGATGCCAGGATCTGGAACTGTATAAGATATTGTCCGACAGTACGTGATTCCTGGCGTAAACGGAGAATCTCAGACGAAGCTGAAGTTACCCGGCCTGGCTCGTCGAAGATGCGCCTGAATGTTGACACAAATGCAGTGTAAGAAGATAGCAGGGTGTCGGACCTCTCCCATAACGGTGATGCCCAATCAAGGGCTGAGCCACTGAGAAGAGAAATAATGTAGGCAATTTTTGTACGGTCACTGGGAAAATTGCCAGGTTGTAGCTCAAACTGAATCTCACACTGGTTGAGAAATCCCCTGCAGAATCTTGGAGATCCGTCAAATTTTGCTGGCGTTGGAAGATGAAGACGTGGAGCAGAAATGGGTAAGGTGGGTGGGGTTATAGCTGGAGTCACTGTGGTTGACGCACCAGACGCGCCTGATCCACGGAGAGTTGTCTGAATCCCATCCAGCCGAGTAGAGAGATCCTGGAGACAGCGGATGATGTGGCCCTGTGCAGCCTCCTGATGTTCTAGTCGGGCTGCCAGTTCTTGCATCGGCCTGGCCGCTTGATCCTGGTCTCCGGCTGGATTCATTAGGTCAGTGCTTACTGTCACAACTGAGGGCCTGAGCTGACGGGAGGCAGCCTCAGTTGTAGGGGCTGAGATGTACCGGAACCTGGGAGGTTGTATCAGACCCCTGGACATGTAAGTAACATGAATAATAACTGCCCGAAGGCGTGACCACGACAACTTAGATAAAAGTCAATGATGTTTATTATGACAACTCCGCATCACAGCAGCAATAAAAGAAAACGTAAAAGTCAGCAAAGAATAAATACAGTTCCTGAGTACTACAGCATGGCAGGAGCCACAGGGCACTGGTAGTGTGAGATAGTTCTTATGATCTTCTAGATGGAAAGTCCTTACCAGGCCCGGCTGTAGCAATGGAGATAACCCAGGATTATACCAGCTGGTGTTCCAGGAAGAGCTGGGTTGCTGAAGGTAAAACAGCTGCTGTGGATACTGGCTGGAACCAGACTGTTAGCACGGAGTGGATACTGGCTGGAACCAGTTAAATAATAAATGAACTTTGGGAGCGATGAAATGTGAACTGAAATGTAGAACTTGAGAGCGGAGAAATAATAATTCCGGTGGAGAGTGGTAAAGTGTAGAAAGGACACCGGCCCTTTAAGGGAAGCTGTACTCTGCTGGAAGCTGAGGCTGGAAGCAGGTAGTGTTGTAGCTGGAAACAGATGAATCCACAATGGATTGGAGAGTCAGGCTACACCGCAGGTGGAATGCTGGTGCGGGTCTCTATGGTGGAAGTCTTGAGACAGGAGCTGGAACCTGGAAGACAATCATAGAAGAGAGACAAACAGGAACTAGGTTTGACAACCAAAGCACTGACGTCTTCCTTGCTCAGGTACAGCTTACTTATACCTGCAGCAAGGAAGGGGTTGGCTAGGCAATTATGCAAATCAACAACACAGACAGCAGATTGGTGGAAATGATCAGATGACAGAATCCAAGATGGCTGCGCCCATGCAGACACTTGGAGGGAAGTTTGGTTTGTAATCCATGTGGTCTGGGAAACAGTAATGGCGGCGCCGGCCACCGGAGACAGGAGACGCCAGGCTGATAGATGCACATTTAACCACGCGGGCACAGCGGAGGCCGCGGCTGATGAAAAGACCACTCTGTATGTGGAAACTCAGGAACAGCGGAATCCGGTCCTGGAACGCTGAGCCCGCCTTAGGAGGCATCTGAAGGGTAAGTAATGGCGTCCAGATACCCGGATCGTGACATATGGTGGTTGCAGAGTGCTCATCTGTTAGAGGGCCGCAGATTCGGCATACAGAACTGGGTCCTAGTGACCACGGATGCCAGCCTGAGAGGCTGGGGAGCGGTCACACAGGGAAGAAACTTCCAGGGCGTGTGGTCAAGCCTGGAGACGTCTCTTCACATAAATATACTGGAACTAAGAGCAATCTACAATGCTCTAAGCCTGGCAAAACCTCTGCTTCAGGGTCAGCCGGTGTTGATCCAGTCGGTCAACATCACGGCAGTCGTCCACGTAAACAGACAGGGCGGCACAAGAAGCAGGAGGGCAATGGCAGAAGCTGCAAGGATTCTTCGCTGGGCGGAAAATCATGTGATAGCACTGTCAGCAGTGTTCATCCCGGGAGTGGACAACTGGGAAGCAGATTTCCTCAGCAGACACGATCTTCACCCGGGAGAGTGGGGACTTCATCCAGAAGTCTTCCACATGATTGTGGTCCGTTGGGAAAGACCAATGGTGGACATGATGGCGTCCCGCCTCAACAAAAAACTGGACAGGTATTGCGCCAGGTCAAGAGACCCTCAGGCAATAGCTGTGGACGCTCTGGTAACACCATGGGTGTACCAGTCAGTGTATGTGTTCCCTCCTCTGCCTCTCATACCCAAGGTACTGAGAATTATACGGCAAAGGGGAGTAAGAACGATACTCGTGGCTCCGGATTGGCCAAGAAGGACTTGGTACCCGGAACTTCAGGAGATGCTCACGGAAGATCCGTGGCCTCTACCTCTAAGAAGGGACCTGCTTCAGCAGGGACCTTGTCTATTCCAAGACTTACCGCGGCTGCATTTGACGGCATGGCGGTTGAACGCCGGATTCTAAAGGAAAAAGGCATTCCAGAGGAAGTCATCCCTACCCTGATTAAAGCCAGGAAGGAAGTGACTGCACAACATTATCACCGCATTTGGAGAAAATATGTTGCGTGGTGTGAGGCCAGGAAGGCCCCCACGGAGGAATTTCAACTGGGTCGATTCCTACATTTCCTGCAAACAGGATTGTCTATGGGCCTCAAATTGGGGTCCATTAAGGTTCAAATTTCGGCCCTGTCGATTTTCTTCCAGAAAGAATTGGCTTCAGTTCCTGAAGTCCAAACTTTTGTCAAAGGAGTACTACATATACAGCCCCCGGTTGTGCCTCCAGTGGCACCGTGGGATCTCAATGTAGTTTTGGCAAATCCCATTGGTTTGAGCCACTCAAATCGGTGGATTTGAAATATCTTACATGGAAAGTAACCATGCTACTGGCCCTGGCTTCGGCCAGGAGAGTGTCAGAATTGGCGGCTTTATCGTACAAAAGCCCATATCTGATTTTCCATTCGGACAGGGCAGAACTGCGGACGCGTCCTCAGTTTCTCCCTAAGGTGTTGTCAGCGTTTCACCTGAACCAGCCTATTGTGGTGCCTGCGGCTACTAGCGATTTGGAGGACTCCAAGTTGCTGGATGTTGTCAGAGCATTAAAAATATATATTTCAAGGACGGCTGGAGTCAGGAAGTCTGACTCGCTGTTTATACTGTATGCACCCAACAAGCTGGGTGCTCCTGCGTCTAAGCAGACGATTGCTCGTTGGATTTGTAGCACAATTCAACTTGCGCATTCTGTGGCAGGCCTGCCACAGCCTAAATCTGTCAATGCCCACTCTACAAGGAAGGTGGGCTCCTCTTGGGCGGCTGCCCGAGGGGTCTCGGCATTACAACTCTGCCGAGCAGCTACGTGGTCAGGGGAGAACACGTTTGTAAAATTCTACAAATTTGATACCCTGGCTAAGGAGGACCTGGAGTTCTCTCATTCGGTGCTGCAGAGTCATCCGCACTCTCCCGCCCGTTTGGGAGCTTTGGTATAATCCCCATGGTCCTGACGGAGTCCCCAGCATCCACTTAGGACGTCAGAGAAAATAAGAATTTACTCACCGGTAATTCTATTTCTCGTAGTCCGTAGTGGATGCTGGGCGCCCATCCCAAGTGCGGATTGTCTGCAATAATTGTACATAGTTATTGTTACAAAAATCGGGTTATTATTGTTGGGAGCCATCGTTTCAGAGGCTCTTTTCGGTTATCATACTGTTAACTGGGTTCAGATCACATGTTGTATGGTGTGATTGGTGTGGCTGGTATGAGTCTTACCCGGGATTCAAAATCCTTCCTTATTGTGTACGCTCGTCCGGGCACAGTATCCTAACTGAGGCTTGGAGGAGGGTCATAGGGGGAGGAGCCAGTACACACCACCTAGTGGTCAAACTTTTAATTTTGTGCCCTGTCTCCTGCGGAGCCGCTATTCCCCATGGTCCTGACGGAGTCCCCAGCATCCACTACGGACTACGAGAAATAGAATTACCGGTGAGTAAATTCTTATTTTCAGATTGAACACACCCCACCCAAATCTAACTCTCTCTGCACATGTTATATCTGCCCCCCCCCCCCTGCAGTGGGGTGTGGTTCATCAAATCGACAGTATCTAGGTCGACAATGTTTAGGTCGACAACTATACTTCGACAGGGATGGAAGGTTGACAGGGTTTCTAGGTTGACATGTGCTAGGTCGACAGGTCAAAAGGTCGACATGAGAGTTTTGTTTTGTTTTGTGTCGTTTTCTTCGTAGAGTGACTGGAAACCCCAATTAGTGCACCGTGTCCCCTCGCATGGCTCGCTTCGCTCGGCACAGATTACCGTTCCAGTCGTAGTCCACGTGGATCTTTAAGTATGAAAACGTTAAAATAAAGAAAAAAATGTGAAAACCTCATGTCGACCTTTTGACCTGTCGACCTAGCACATGTCGACCTATAAACCCTGTCGACCTTCCACCCCTGTCGACCTAGTGACTGTCGACCTATAGTGGTCGACCTAGACAGTGTCGATCTTCAGACCGGATCCCCCTGCAGTGCACATGGTTTTGCCCAACTGCTAACAAATTTGCTGCTGCAATCAACTCTGAATTACACCCAGAGTGTCCAGCTGCAATGTAATAGGCAACGGGTTTGAATCCCGGGCACCTTAGCATCCCGAAATGTACTAAAGGACGGTGCAACTGAACAACAGAGATATAAAGTCTATTGAATGAAAGCTGTGTAGGTATTAGCGATTAAAAGGGTGGGTGTAGGAGACGGGGTCGGTCAGGAGATGCTGGGCTTCAAAAAGGAGGGAAGCTGCAAGTGAAAGTAATTAAATAATTCATAATTTACTAGTGCTGCCGATAGCGCCCCCTACCTTGCAGCGCTATGTGCAGAGCACACTCCGCAAACATCTAGTTATGGCCCTGTCCTAACCCTCCCCCCGCAGCCTAAACCTAACCTCAGAACCCCTCCCCCACCTGGGGCTTACCACTTCGATGTCCCTGCAGTCACTACAATGGGATCCCGGTTGTCAGGATGCCAGCGCCGGCGTCAGTCTTTTGACAGCCAGTATCCTGACCGCATCTTGCAGCCCCTACCCTGCCACCCAACACTGTCTACCTTCTTAAAGAAAAATCTCAACAAGTGAAACTGCTTGTTTCACTTATATCCCTTTCTCTTACGTCCTAGATGCTGGGGTCCATATTAGTACCATGGGGTATAGACGGGTCCACCATGAGCCATTGGCACTTTAAGAGTTTAATAGTGTGGGCTGGCTCCTCCCTCTATGCCCCTCCTACCAGACTCAGTTTAGAAAATGTGCCCGGAGGAGCCGGTCACAGCTAGGGGAGCTCTACAGAGCTTTCTTAGAAAAAGTTTACAGGGAGGCTGCTGGCAACAGCCTCCCTGCATCAAGGGACTGAGGGGAGGAGCAGTGTCCGCCCTGCGGGGTCTGAGCCTCTGTCTCCGCTGACTGGACATTGAGCTCCAGAGGGGATAGATCGCTCCCCGTCGCAGGGGAACGCTCACCCCAGCAGCATGACGCCACCCCCTTGCAGAGCTGAAGTGTGTCGAGTGAGTCACCGTCCCCCCTAACAAGTGGGGGGTCGGTGTGAAGATGGCGGCTACTCAGCTGTACCTGGGTGCGGCGCAATGAGGGCCAGAATAATCTAAGAAGAGCGGGAAGACAGCGCCAGTAAGGGGGCAGAGCTTCTCCTCAGAGCGGACCCAGCAGCGTTTCAGCGCCATTTTCCTGCCTGCAGTCGGATGCAAGTGGAAGAACAGTCCCTCCAGTGCAACTCCAGCTATCTGTACAGTACCAGGGGGTTGTAGAAGGGAGGGGAGGCTGTGTAAGACTCTGTCACCTATTAAGGGACACAGTCAGCGCTGGTTTAGGGTCTCCCTATATCTGTAATAGCGCTGTGTGTGGGTTGGCTCCAATCTCTGTGTCTCTCTGCCGTTCTTGGGGGGGGGGAACTCTGTCTGCCCTGAACCGTGTGTGCCCTGAACCGTGTCCATTGCAGCAATGGACGCCGGTGCAGTAGCTGTGTCTAGCATGGAGTCGCAGACTGTTTTCAGTTTAGTAGCTGCTGCAATAGATATGCATCCGCGTTTGTTTGCTGCTGCGGTGCCTGCATGTGCCCAGCGTGTCTCCCAGGAATGACATCATCTTCCAGTGCCCCAGAAGCACCAATCAGCGTCTCAGAGCGTTACTCGGGTCTGAAAACACGTGTAATGGCCGTTTCCACTGCACCGTTATCCGTGTCATTACCGTGTTCTACCCAGGTAAATAGCCGGGTTGGATTCCCGGGTCACTCAACCCGTGTTGACCCGTTTCCACCTACTAAAAACCCGTGTCGATGCGCGCCCCCGTGCAAAAACACGGGTAAAAACAGCTAGTGGAAAAGGGGTATAAGTGGGGTGTATCAGCAAATATATCTAGAGACTGTATCATATGCTGCAGAGGATTTATCTTCTCAGGAAGTTCCCATCCCATGTAATTGTACTGTTGTAGCGCAGATCCCAGCTAGAGAACCGGAGTGGTTAGCCTCTTAGGGGGACTATTTCTCAGATTTCTGAGAGGGTTACAAGGACTGAGCATGCAACTCAGGTATTGCAATCCTCTATGGCTGTATGGTCTGATACTGCTCCCTCGGGGTCCCCTGCGGTACATTCTCACAAACGTGCACTTGCCAAGATTATGCAGGATGACACCGATTCTGACACTGCAGACGGTGACGGGGATGTGTTGAGGGGGGCAGCATCACTTGCTAAGGGGGTGCAGTTGATGATTGAGGCCATAAGGGATATGTTGCATATTTCTGACACACCTCCTGAGCAGGTTGAGGAGGCCTTTTTCACGGACAGTAAGAAGGCCCCTCTCACCTTTCCAGCATCTAAGGAATTAAATGCTGTATTTGAAAAAGCCTGGAAAAATCCGGAGAAAAAATTCCAGATCCCTAAAAGGGTCCTGGTTGCTTTTCCTTTCCCAGATGATGATAGAAAAAAATGGGAGTCTCTGCCTATAGTTGACGTCTCTGTCTCCAGGCTGTCAAAACAGGTGGTTACGCTCAAATCCATATACACAGCTTCAGGGGCTATACTGCGGCCTACTATTGCCTGTGCATGGATTTCTAAAGCTATAGCCAGGTAGTCAATCACTCTGCAGGAGGACTTGGCTACGATGGATAAAGGTGACGTTGATTTATTTTTACGTAACATTCAGATTTCTGCAGGGTTCCTGGTAGATTCCATGAAGGACCTGGTTTCCATGGCTGCGGGGATCTCCTCCATGTCCGTCTTGGCTCGCAGGGGTCCCTGACTGCGCCAATGGTCTGCGGACGCGGAATCCAGGAAAAAGTGTGGAGGGCCTACCCTATACAGGTCAGGCTCTGTTTGGGGAGGCGCTGGATGCGTGGATTGCCACAGTTACCACGGGTAAGTCTCCTTTTCTCCCCTCAGCTGCACTGGCTACGAAGAAGCCTTTTACACCAGCCACGTCACAGTCCTTTCGGCCCGCGAGGCCTAGAAAGAACAAGCCTTCTCACACCTTCTTCAGAGGTTGTCGTGCTAAAGGAAAAAAGCCTGCTCCCGCAGGTTCCCAAGACCAGAAGCCTTCTTCTGGTGCCTCCAAGTCCTCCACATGACGGTGGACCGCACAGCCTGGAGGAAGGTCAGGTGGGAGCAAGACTCCGGCATTTCAGCCACGTCTGGATGTCATCTGACCTGGACCCTTGGATACAAGATATAGTATCCAGGGGGTACAGGCTGGAGTTTCAAACTCTCCCACCTCACCGTTTCTTCAAATCAGGCTTGCCAGCTTTGCCAGCAGACAGAGCAATACTTCTGGAAGCTATCCGAAAATTGGTAGTGTCCGAGGTCATTGTTCCAGTTCCGCCTCATCGGTGGAACAAAGGTTACTATTCGAACCTTTTCGTGGTACCGAAGATGGATGGTTTGGTACGGGCAGTTCTGAACTTAAAATCTTTGAACCCTTTTCTCAGGGAGTTCAAATTCAAGATGGAGTCTCTGAGAGCTATCATCTCAGGACTGACGGAGGGGGAGTTTCTGGTGTCGTTAGACATCAAGGATGCGTACCTCCACGTTCCCATTTGGTCGCGCGCCATCAGGCATATCTCAGGTTTGCACTGTTAGATGATCACTATCAGTTTCAGGCACTGCCGTTCGGTCTCTCCATGGCACCGAGGGTCTTCACCAAGGTGATGGCAGAGATGATGGTTCTCCTCCGCAAGCAAGGGGTGAACATAATTCTGGACGATCTCCTGATCAAGGCGTCGTCCAGGGAGAAGTTAAGATCCATTGCTCTCACGACACATCTGCTCAAGGAGCACGGTTGGATCCTGAACCTTCCAAAGTCTCATCTGGAGCCGACAAGGAGGCTGTCTTTCCTGGGAATGATCCTAGACACGGAGGTACAGAGGGTATTTCTACTGGTGGAGAAAGCATTGGTGATTCAAACAATGGTCCGGGATGTCTTGAAGCCTACCCGGGTATCGGTTCATCAGTGCATCCGCCATCTGGGGAAGATGGTTGCCTCCTACGAGGCTCTGCAGTAAGGAAAGTTTCATGCTCGATCCTTTCAGCTGGATCTCTTGGACCAGTGGTCGGGTTCTCACCTACATATGCACCAGAGGATACGTCTGTCACCGAAAGCCAGGATTTCGCTCCTCTGGTGGCTACAACTACCACACCTTGGATCCTTCTAACCATGGATGCAAGTCTAAGAGGTTGGGGAGCAGTCACTCGGGGAAACCTTCCAAGGAAGGTGGTCGAATCAAGAATCCTTCCTCCCAATAAACATCCTGGAGCTAAGGGCCGTATACAACGGCCTTCTTCAAGCAGCACACCTTCTACAGGATCGGGCTGTTCAGATGCAGTCGGACAACGTGACCACAGTGGCCTACATAAACCGACAAGGCGGAACGAAGAGCAGGGCTGCAATGTCAGAGGTGTCAAGAATCCTCCTCTGGGCAGAAAGACACGCAATGGCAATGTCAGCAATCTTCATTCCGGGAGTAGACAACTGGGAAGCAGACTTCCTCAGCAGACACGATCTCCATCCAGGAGAGTGGGGCCTCCATCTGTAGGTGTTCGAGGAGGTAACCAATTGGTTGGGGGTTCCTCACATAGACATGACGGCCTCCCGCCTCAACAAGAAGCTGCTGAAGTACTGTTCCAGGTCGAGAGACCCGCAGGCAGTGGCGGTGGACACACTGGTAACACCGTGGGTGTTCACGTCAGTGTATTTGTTCCCTCCACTTCCTCTGATTCCAAAAATTCTTCAATTTGTAAAAAGAACAAAGGTTCTGGCAATCCTCATTGCTCCGGACTGGCCAAGGAGGGCTTGGTACGCGGATCTGCTGGATCTTCTGCTGGAAGATCCAAGGCCTTTACCTCTTCGGGAGGATCTGCTGCTGCATGGGCCGTTCGCTTATCAAGACTTACCACGGCTACGTTTGACGGCATGGCGGTTGAGCGCCAGATCTTAGCTCGGAAGGGTATCCCGAGCGAGGTTATTCCTACCCTGATACAGGCTAGGAAGGGGGTAACGTCTAAACATTACCATCGAATTTGGAAAAAATATGTGTCTTGGTGTGAATCCAAGAAATTTCCTGCGGTGGAGTTTCAACTTGGACGTTTTCTCCTTTTCCGGCAAGCAGGTGTGGATATGGGCCTGAGATTGGGCTCCATCAAGGTCCTGATCTCAGCTTTGTCCATTTTCTACCAAATACAATTGGCTGTCCTCCCTGAGGTTCAGACCTTTTTGAAAGGGGTTCTGCACATCCAGCCTCCCTTTGTGGTGCCAACGGCATCCTAGGATCTTGATGTGGTATTACAGTTCCTGCAATCGGTTTGAGCCTCTACAGGAGGCTGAAATCAAGTTTCTCACGTGGAAGGCCGTCACTTTGTTGACCTTAGCTTCTGCTCAACGCGTGTCGGAATTGGGGGCTTCGTCCTGTAAAAGTCCATATCTGATCTTCCATGAAGATAGGACGGAATGCAGGACTCGTCCGCGGTTCCTGCCTAAGGTTGTATCAGCTTTTCATATCAACCAACCTATTGTGGTGCCAGTGGCTACTGACTCCTCAATTGCTTCAAAGGCCTTGGATGTTGTGAGGGCTTTGAAGATTTATGTGAAGAGGACGGCTCGTCATAGAAAAACTGACTCTCTGTTTGTCCTCTATGAGCCCAAGAAAATTGGGTGTCCTGCTTCTAAGCAGTCCATTTCACGCTGGATCAGGTTTACCATCCAACATGCTTATTCTATGGCAGGATTGCCGTGTCCAAAATCTGTAAAAGCCCACTCTACTCATAAGGTGGGCTCTTCCTGGGCGGCTGCCCGGGGTGTTTCTGCTGTACAGCTTTGCCGAGCTGCTACTTGGTCTGGGTCGAACACGTTTGCTAAGTTTTACAAGTTCGATACTTTGGCCTCTGATGACCTCAAGTTTGGTCAAGCAGTTTTGCAGGAGCCTCCGCGCTCTCCCTCCCGTTCTGGAAGTTTTGGTACATCCCCATGGTACTAATATGGACCCCAGCATCCTCTAGGACGTAAGAGAAAATAGGATTTTAATTACCTACCGGTAAATCCTTTTCTCGTAGTTTGTAGCGGATGCTGGGCGCTCGCCCAGCGCTTCGTTTTCCTGCAGTGGTTATTTAGTTCAGTACTGCCTGGTTCCTAGCGTTGTTTACTGTTTCAGTAAACAGTAAATGCAAGTGCATGCGCAGGACGGACGCTGCGCATTCACCTGCATTTTTTTAGCAATGTTTTCGGTTGGAGTGCGTTTTGCGATCCAACCTGAATTAGGACATATGTTAAGTGACCTTTCCGTTATTTACAGAAAGAAAATGAAGCCTTCATAATAGCAAGAAAAATCTACAATACCTGCAACTCACTTATACCCCTTTTACACCAAAATCCCGGGTCTGACCCAGGATTTGGAACACGGTCAGACCCGGGACTCCCCCCTTTTACACTGCAGTGCCGATCCTGGGTGCAGTGTTTTGTGGCCTGGCGCTTAGAGATGACATCATCTCCAAGCATCGGGAAACTTTGCAGATCGGAACACCGGAGCGTCACGCTGGGGGCAGAAATTGCAATCCTTACTGAATTAGGCCCTAGGCCCATAGTGCACTTTTAGCAGACTATTATTTAAAGGAACACAAAAGACCATTTAGCTGTTAAACAGAGCTTTATCATGGACTGGCATTACTTGTGCTAGTTTGTAGCATGGTGTGATGGAAATCTGTGTTCTTGAATTTGGCTACTTTCTCCAGGTGGCACCTGCTATTCTTATCCCTCTGCCCTTCTCGGTAAATTGCAGTACATCTGCAATGTCACTAGGCAACTGCAGCAGAGCAATGACATGCCTTATTTCACACCGCTCACCTCCGTGAAGACATTTCTCCACTTTGGATGAAACTATCAACTACTTTTGCCCATACGTAAAACTGTGTTTTGTGAACCTTTTATTTTTGAGCCAATTAGTGAACTTAGAAAATGTAATTAACAGAAGCGTGATATCAGGAGGCTGCATTTTTTGTGACACAACACCCTCATCTATGTGAAGCTCCTGGATATTGATGCTGATGTTAGCGAGGTCGTAAAATGTAGCACCTTCTAATCGGTGGAAGTGGTCAGATTGGGGAATTTCTTGCCGAATGCATTGCAGGGGTAATGAGAGTTAGAAGTACTTGATTTTGCAATTAAATTCTCTGGAAGCAGGAGCGATACACTAATATGGTAATGCAGTAGGAGGCGTCTGATAAAAGTAGACGCCTTCTGTTTGTATTAGTGGCAGCATCGGTTCACCTGCAAGACCATCGGCAGGCCGAGTAATCCATGGGGACATGCAAGCTGGCCGACACAGCTCCAATCAAGAGGCCAAGAAACCTCCGTTTTCCGATGGAGATCCCGGCCTCGTCACTCTCCCAAAACGGCAGCAACAGGCCGTTTTGGAAAACGCAGGCCACCGCCACCTGCAAACGGCTGCAGACTGTCAGTCACTTGACATCTGCAGCCGTAGGGTGTCCAGCTACCAGGACCCATACTGTACATTCTCAGTATGGGTGCGGAGCATGCGCAAGGTACCGAACATCAGTACTTTGCGTCATGCGGCTCAGATCCTTTGGGATATGAATTAGGCCCTCTCTGTATAGTCCTGCCGTTCTGACACTCACATTCAGAAGTGAAATCAAGCACCCCAGGACTCGTTTTCTCACAGCCTGCGATCAGGTCCAAACCGCGTGCATATGCACCGCAATGCGCAGGCGCGACGGACCGCAGCAACGGGGATCGATGAATAGCGACGGGATGGTGCAAAAAAAAGCGTTTGCACGGGCAGTCATAAGGTGGCCGACAGGAAGAGGGCGTTTGTGGGTGGCAACTGACCGTTTTCAGGGAGTGTCTGGAAAAACGCAGGTGTGTCAAGGCTTTGGAAGGAAGGGTGTCTGACATCAGTTCCGGTCCTGGACAGGCTGAAGTGATCGCAGCGGCTGAGTAAGTCCTGGGCTGCGCAGAGACTGCACAAACTGATTTTTAGCAGCTCTGCTACACATAGGAATGCACACTTGCACAGCTAAAATACACTCCCCCCGGTGGGCGGCGACAATCTGATCGCAGGGCTGCAAAAATCGCTGCCCAGCGATCAGGTCTGAAATACCCCGTAATTCAGGGAATATCTCCTTTTTCTTAAGTCCTAGAGGATGCTGGGGTCCATATTAGTACCATGGGGTATAGACGGGTTTACCAGGAGCCATTGGCACTTTAAGAGTTTAACAGTGTGGGATGGATCTTCCCTCTGCCGCTCTTACCAGCTCAGTTTAGAAAATGTGCCCGGAGGAGCCGGTCACAGCTAGGGGAGCTCTCCAGAGTTTCCCTAGAAAAGTTTTACTTAGAGTTTACTATTTTACAGGGAGGCTGCTGGCAACAGCCTCCCTGCTTCGTGGGACTAAGGGGGGAGCAGTGTCCGCCCCGCGGGGTCTGTGCCACTGTCTCCGCTGACTGGACACTGAGCTCCAGAGGGGATAGATCGCTCCCCGCCGCTGGGGATCGCTCGCCCCAGAAGCATGCCGCCACCCCCTTACAGAGCTGAAGAATCGGTGGCGAGTGAGACACCGACCTCCCTAGCAAGAAGGGGGTCAGTGTGAAGATGGCGGCAGCAGGGTAGGAGCGCAGTATTAACTGCGCTCCGGGATGGCTCAGCGGTACCTGGGTGCGGCGCTGTGAGGGGCGCCCTGAGCCGGCGCCTTAACCCTACACTGACCAGAAAGCCTGTCGGGGTCTGTGGATCTCAGCCACTACAAAATCCTCAGGCCAGTATAATCTTGGAAGAGCGGGAAGACAGCGCCATTAAGGGGGCGGAGCTTCTCCTCAGAGCGGACCCAGCAGCGTTCAGCGCCATATTCCTGCCTGCAGACAGATGCAAGTGGATGAACAGTCCCTCCAGAGCAACTCCAACTATCTGTACGGTACCAGGGGGTTGTAGAAGAGAGGGGAGGCTGTGTATAGACTCTGTCACCTATTAAGGGACACAGTCAGCGCTGGTTTAGAGTCTCCCTATACCTGTAATAGCGCAGTGTGTGGGTTGGCTCCAATCTCTGTGTCTCTCTGCCATTCTTCGGGGGGGGAAACTCTGTCTGCTCTGTACCCTGTGTGTATGTGGGGTGTACAAGCAAACATGTCTAGAGACTCTGTCTCATATGCTGCAGAGGATTTATCTTCTCAGGAAGATCCCATCCCATGTAATCAGGATTGCACTGTTGTAGCGCAGATCCCAGCTAGTGAACCGGAGTGGTTAGACACGTATACCGACTCTGACACAGCAGACGGTGATGGGGATGTGTCGAGGGGGACGGCATCACTTGCTAAGGGGGTGCAGTTGATGATTGAGTCCGTGCAGGATGTGTTGGATATTTCTGACACCTCCTGAGCAGGTTGAGGAGGCCTTTTTCACGGACAGTAAGAAGGCCCCTCTCACCTTCCCAGCATCTAAGGAATTAAATGCTATATTTGAAAAAGCCTGGGAAAACCCGGAGAAAAAATTCCAGATCCCTAAAAGGGTTCTGGTTGCTTTTCCCTTCCCGGAAGATGATAGAAAAAAAAGGGAGTCTCCGCCTATAGTTGACGCTTCTGTCTCCAGGCTGTCAAACAGGTGGTTTTACCAGTCCCGGGATCTACCGCATTGAAGGACTCGGCAGATCGCAAGGTGGATGCTACGCTCAAATCCATATACACGGCTTCAGGGGCTATACTGCGGCCTACTATTGCCTGTGCATGGATTTCTAAAGCTATGGCCAAGTGGTCAATCACTCTGCAGGAGGACTTGACTACGATGGATAGAGGTGACGTTGATTTGTTTTTACGTAACATACAGGATTCTGCAGGGTTCCTGGTAGAATCCATGAAGGATCTGGGTTCCATGGCTGCGGGAATCTCCTCCATGTCCGTCTCTGCTCGCAGGGGTCTCTGGCTTCGCCAATGGTCTGCGGACGCGGAATCCAGGAAGAGTGTGGAGGGCCTACCCTATACAGGTCAGGCTCTGTTTGGGGAGGAACTGGATGCGTGGATTGCCATGGCTACCACGGGTAAGTCTCCTTTTCTCCCCTCAGCTGCACCGGCTACGAAGAAGCCTTTTACTCCCGCCACGTCACAGTCCTTTCGGCCTGCGAGGCCTGGAAAGAACAAGTCTTCTCGCACCTTCTTCAGAGGTGGTCGTGCTAAAGCCAAAAAGCCTGCTCCCGCAGGTTCTCAGGACCAGAAACCTGCTTCTGGTGCCTCAAAGTCCTCAGCCTGACGGTGGACCGCACAGCCTGGAGGAAGGTCAGGTGGGAGCGAGACTCCGACATTTCAGCCACGTCTCGGTGTTGTCTGGCCTGGTCCCTTGGATACAAGATATAGTGTCCTGGGGCTACAGGCTGGAGTTTCAAACTCTCCCACCTCACCGTTTCTTCAAATCAGGCTTGCCAGCTTTGCCGGCAGACAGAGTGATTCTTCTGGACGCTATCCGAAAATTGGTAGTGTCCGAGGTCATTGTTCCAGTTCTGCCTCATCAGTGGAACAAAGGTTACTATTTGTACCTTTTTGTGGTACCGAAGCCGGATGGTTCGGTAAGGCCAATTCTGAACTTGAAATCTTTGAACGCTTATCTCAGGGACTTCAAGTTCAAGATGGAGTCTCTGAGAGCTGTCATCTCAGAACTGACGGAGGGGGAGTTCCTGGTGTCCCTGGACATCAAGGATGCGTACCTCCACATTCCCTTTTGGTCGCCGCATCAGGCCTATTTCAGGTTTGCACTGTTAGACAATCACTATCAGTTTCAGGCACTGCCGTTGGGTCTCTCCACGACACCGAGGGGTCTTCACCAAGGTGATGGCAGAGATGATGGTTCTCCTCTGCAAGCAGGGGGTGAACATATTTCCGTATCTGGACGATCTACTGATCAAGGTATCGTCCAGGGAGAAGTTGTTAAGATCCATTGCTCACGACTCGTCTGCTCAAGGAGCACGGTTGGATCCTAAACCTTCCAAAGTCTCATCTGGAGCCGACAAGGAGGCTGTCTTTCCTAGGGATGATCCTCGACACGGAGGTGCAGAGGGTGTTTCTACCGGTGGAGAAAGCGTTGGTGATTCAAACAATGGTCCGGGATGTCTTGAAGCCTGCCCGGGTGTCGTTTCATCGGTGCATCTGCCTTCTGGGGAAGATGCTTGCCTCCTACAAGGCTCTGCAGTACGGAAGGTTTCATGCTTGATCCTTTCAGCTGGATCTCTTGGACCAGTGGTCGGGACCTCACCTACATATGCACCAGAGGATACGTCTGTCACCGAAAGCCAGGATTTTGGTCCTCTGGTGGCTACAACTACCACAACTTCTGGAGGGCCGAAGGTTTGGAGTTCAGGACTGGATCCTTCTAACCACGGATGCAAGTCTAAGAGGTTGGGGAGCAGTCGCTCAGGGGGAAGCCTTCCATAGAAGGTAGTCAAGTCAAGAATCCCTTCTCCCGATAAACATCCTGGAGCTAAGAGCTGTATACAACGGCCTTCTTCAAGCAGCACACCTTCTGCAGGATTGGGCTGTTCAGGTGCAGTCGGACAACGTGACCACAGTGGCCTACATAAACCGACAAGGCGGAACGAAGAGCAGGGCTGCAATGTCAGAGGTGACAAGAATCCTCCTCTGGGCAGAAAGCCACATGGTGGCGATGTAAGCAATCTTCATTCCGGGAGTAGACAACTGGGAAGCGGACTTCCTCAGCAGACACGATCTCCATCCAGGAGAGTGGGGCCTCCACCCGGAGGTGTTCGAGGAGGTAACCGGTTGGTGGGGGTTCCTCACATAGACGTGATGGCCTCCCGCCTCAACAAGAAACTGCGGAGGTACTTTTCCAGGTCAAGAGACCCGCAGGCAGTGGCGGTGGACGCACTGGTGACACCGTGGGTGTTCACGTCAGTGTATGTGTTCCCTCCACTTCCTCTGATTCCAAAAGTTCTTCAACTTATAAAAAGAACAAAGGTTCTGGCAATCCTCATTGCTCCGGACTGGCTAAGGAGGGCTTGGTACGCGGATCTGCTGGATCTTCTGCTGGAAGATCCAAGGCCCCTACCTCTTTGAGAGGATCTTCTACTGCAGGGGCCGTTCGCTTATCAAGACTTACCACGGATACGTTTGATGGCATGGCGGTTGAGCGACAGATCTTAGCTCGAAACGGTATTCCGAGTGAGGTTATTCCTACCCTGATACAGGTTAGGAAGCGGGTAACGTCTAAACATTACCATCGAATTTGGAAAAAATATGTGTCTTGGTGTGAATCCAAGAAATTTCCTGCGGTGGAGTTTTAAGTAACTTGGACGCAGTTTGCTCCTTTTCCTGTAAGCAGGTGTGGATATGGGCCTTAGCTTGGGCTCCATCAAGGTTCAGATCTCAGCTTTATCCATTTTCTTCCAAAAACAATTGACTGTCCTCCCTGAGGTTCAGACTTTTTGAAAGGGGTTCTGCACATCCAGCCTCCCTTTGTGGCGCCAATGGGACCCTGAGATCTTGATGTGGTATTACAGTTCCTGCAATCTGATTGGTTTGAGCCTGTACAGGAGGCTGAAATCAAATTTCTCACGTGGAAAGCGGTCATTTTGTTGGCCTTAGCTTTTGCTCGACGCATGTCGGAATTGGGGCTTTGTCCTGTAAAAGTCCCTATCTGGTCTTCCATGATGATAGGGCGGAACTCAGGACTCGTCCGCAGTTCCTTCCTAAGGTTGTGTCAGCTTTTCATATCAACCAACCTATTGTGGTGCCAGTGGCTACTGACTCCTCAATTGCTTCAAAGGCCTTGGATGTTGTGAGGGCTTTGAAGATTTATGTGAAGAGGACGGCTCGTCATAGAAAATTGGGTGTCCTGCTTCTAAGCAGTCGATTTCACGCTGTATCAGGTTCACCATCCAGCATGCATATTCTACGGCAGGATTGCAGTGTCCAAAATGTGTTAAGGCCCACTCTACTCGTAAGGTGGGCTCTTCCTGGGCGGCTGCCTGGGGTGTCTCGGCTTTACAGCTTTTCCGAGCAGCTACTTGGTCAGGGTCTAACACGTTTACTAAGTTTTACAGGTTCGATACTTTGGCCTCTGATGACCTCAAGTTTGGTCAAGTAGTTCTGCAGGAGCCTCCGCGCTCTCCCTCCCGTTCTGGGAGCTTTGGTACATCCCCATGGTATTAATATGGACCCCAGCACCCTCTAGGACGTAAGAGAAAATAGGATTTTAATTACCTACTGGTAAATCCTTTTCTCTAACGTCCTAGTGGATGCTGGGGACTCCGAAAGGACCATGGGGAATAGCGGCTCCGCAGGAGACTGGGCACAAAAGTAAAAAGCTTTAGGACTACCTGGTGTGCACTGGCTCCTCCCCCTATGACCCTCCTCCAAGCCTCAGTTAAGATTTTGTGCCCGAACGAGAAGGGTGCAATCTAGGTGGCTCCCCTGAGCTGCTTAGAGTAAAAGTTTAAATAGTTTTTTTTTTATTTTCAGTGAGACCTGCTGGCAACAGGCTCACTGCATCGAGGGACTAAGGGGAGAAGAAGCGAACTCACCTGCGTGCAGAGTGGATTGGGCTTCTTAGGCTACTGGACATTAGCTCCAGAGGGACGATCACAGGCCCAGCCATGGATGGGTCCCGGAGCCGCGCCGCCGGCCCCCTTACAGAGCCAGAAGACTGAAGAGGTCCGGAAAATCGGCGGCAGAAGACGTCCTGTCTTCACTAAGGTAGCGCACAGCACCGCAGCTGTGCGCCATTGCTCTCAGCACACTTCACACTCCGGTCACTGAGGGTGCAGGGCGCTGGGGGGGGGCGCCCTGAGACGCAATAAAAACACCTTTTTTGGCAAAAAATACATCACATATAGCTCCTGGGCTATATGGATGTATTTAACCCCTGCCATTTTTACATAAAAAAGCGGGAGAAAGGCCGCCGAAAAAGGGGCGGAGCCTATCTCCTCAGCACACTGGCGCCATTTTTTCCTCACAGCTCCGTTGGAGGAAGGCTCCCTGACTCTCCCCTGCAGTCCTGCACTACAGAAACAGGGTAAAACAAGAGAGGGGGGGCACTAAATTGGCATATAAATATATACAGCAGCTATATTAGGGAAAAACACTTATATAAGGTTATCCCTGTATATATATAGCGCTCTGGTGTGTGCTGGCAAACTCTCCCTCTGTCTCCCCAAAGGGCTAGTGGGGTCCTGTCCTCTATCAGAGCATTCCCTGTGTGTGTGCTGTGTGTCGGTACGTTGTGTCGACATGTATGAGGAGGAAAATGGTGTGGAGGCGGAGCAATTGCCTGTGTTAGTGATGTCACTAGGGAGTCGACACCTGACTGGATGGTCTTATGGAAAGAATTACGTGATAGTGTCAGCACTTTACAAAAGACTGTTGACGACATGAGACAGCCGGCAAATCCGTTAATACCTGTACAGGCGTCTCAAACACCGTCAGGGGCTCTAAAGCGCCCGTTACCTCAGGTCGATACAGACACAGACACTGACACTGACTCCAGTGTCGACGGTGAGGAAACAAACGTATTTTCCAGTAGGGCCACACGTTACATGATCACGGCAATGAAGGAGGTTTTGAACATTTCTGATACTACAAGTACCACAAAAAAGGGTATTATGTGGGGTGTGAAAAAACTACCCGTAGTTTTTCCCGAATCAGATGAATTAAATGAGGTGTGTGATGAAGCGTGGGTTTCCCCCGATAAAAAACTGCTAATTTCTAAAAAGTTATTGGCATTATACCCTTTCCCGCCAGAGGTTAGGGCGCGTTGGGAAACACCCCCTAGCGTAGATAAGGCGCTCACACGCTTATCAAAACAAGTGGCGTTACCGTCCCCTGATACGGCCGCCCTCAAGGAACCAGCTGATAGGAAGCTGGAAAATATCCTTAAAAGTATATACACACATACTGGTATTATACTGCGACCAGCAATCGCCTCAGCCTGGAGGTGCAGTGCTGGGGTGGCTTGGTCGGATTCCCTGACTGAAAATATTGATACCCTGGACAGGGACAATATATTATTGACTATAGAGCATTTAAAGGATGCATTTCTATATATGCGAGATGCACAGAGGGATATTTGCACTCTGGCATCAAGAGTAAGTGCGATGTCCATTTCTGCCAGAAGAGGATTATGGACGCGACAGTGGTCAGGGGATGCGGATTCCAAACGGCATATGGAAGTATTGCCGTATAAAGGGGAGGAGTTATTTGGGGTCGGTCTATCGGACCTGGTGGCCACGGCAACGGCTGGAAAATCCACCTTTTTACCCCAAGTCACCTCGCAGCAGAAAAAGATACCGTCTTTTCAGGCTCAGTCCTTTCGTCCCCATAAGGGCAAGCGGGCAAAAGGCCACTCATATCTGCCCCGGGGCAGAGGAAGGGGAAAAAGACTGCAGCAGACAGCCTCTTCCCACGAACAGAAGCCCTCCCCCGCTTCTGCCAAGTCCTCAGCATGACGCTGGGGCCTTACAAGCGGACTCAGGCACGGTGGGGGCCCGTCTCAAGAATTTCAGCGCGCAGTGGGCTCACTCGCAAGTGGACCCCTGGATCCTGCAGGTAGTATCTCAGGGGTACAAATTGGAATTCGAGACGTCTCCCCCTCGCCGGTTCCTGAAGTCTGCTTTACCAACGTCTCCCCCCGACAGGGAGGCGGTATTGGAAGCCATTCACAAGCTGTATTCCCAGCAGGTGATAATCAAGGTACCCCTCCTACAACAGGGAAAGGGGTATTATTCCACGCTGTTTGTGGTACCGAAGCCGGACGGCTCGGTGAGACCCATTTTAAATCTGAAATCCTTGAACACTTACATAAAAAGGTTGAAGTTCAAGATGGAGTCACTCAGAGCAGTGATAGCGAACCTGGAAGAAGGGGACTATATGGTGTCTCTGGACATCAAGGATGCTTACCTCCATGTCCCAATTTGCCCTTCTCACCAAGGGTACCTCAGGTTTGTGGTACAGAACTGTCACTATCAGTTTCAGACGCTGCCGTTTGGATTGTCCACGGCACCCCGGGTCTTTACCAAGGTAATGGCCGAAATGATGATGATTCTTCTTCGAAGAAAAGGCGTCTTAATTATCCCTTACTTGGACGATCTCCTGATAAGGGCAAGGTCCAGAGAACAGTTAGAGGTCGGAGTAGCACTATCTCAAGTAGTACTACGACAGCACGGATGGATTCTCAATATTCCAAAATCGCAGCTGATTCCGACGACACGTCTGCTGTTCCTAGGGATGATTCTGGACACAGTACAGAAAAAGGTGTTTCTCCCGGAGGAGAAAGCCAAGGAGTTATCCGACCTAGTCAGGAACCTCCTAAGACCAGGCCAAGTGTCAGTACATCAATGCACAAGGGTCCTGGGAAAGATGGTGGCTTCTTACGAAGCGATTCCATTCGGCAGATTCCACGCAAGAACTTTTCAGTGGGATCTGCTGGACAAATGGTCCGGATCGCATCTTCAAATGCATCAGCGGATAACCCTGTCTCCAAGGACAAGGGTGTCTCTCCTGTGGTGGTTACAGAGTGCTCATCTCCTAGAGGGCCGCAGATTCGGCATTCAGGATTGGGTCCTGGTGACCACGGATGCCAGCTTGAGAGGCTGGGGAGCAGTCACACAGGGAAAAAATTTCCAGGGCTTGTGGTCAAGCATGGAAACGTCACTTCACATAAATATCCTGGAACTAAGGGCCATTTACAATGCCCTAAGTCAGGCAAGACCTCTGCTTCAGGGTCAGCCGGTGTTGATCCAGTCGGACAACATCACGGCAGTCGCCCACGTAAACAGACAGGGCGGCACAAGAAGCAGGAGGGCAATGATGGAAGTGGCAAGGATTCTTCGCTGGGCGGAGAATCATGTGATAGCACTGTCAGCAGTGTTCATTCCGGGAGTGGACAACTGGGAAGCAGACTTCCTCAGCAGACACGATCTTCACCCGGGGGAGTGGGGACTTCACCCAGAAGTCTTCCACATGATTGTGAACCGTTGGGAAAAACCAAAGGTGGACATGATGGCGTCCCGCCTCAACAAAAAACTGGACAGATATTGCGCCAGGTCAAGGGACCCTCAGGCAATAGCTGTGGACACTCTGGTAACACCGTGGGTGTACCAGTCAGTGTATGTGTTCCCTCCTCTTCCTCTCATACCAAAAGTACTGAGAATCATAAGAAGGAGAGGAGTAAAGACTATACTCGTGGCTCCGGATTGGCCAAGAAGGACTTGGTACCCGGAAATTCAAGAGATGCTCACGGAAGACCCGTGGCCTCTACCTCTAAGAAAGGACCTGCTCCAGCAGGGACCATGTCTGTTCCAAGACTTACCGCGGCTGCGTTTGACGGCATGGCGGTTGAACGCCGGATCCTGAAGGAAAAAGGCATTCCGGATGAAGTCATCCTTTCCCTGATCAAAGCCAGGAAGGATGTAACCGTACAACATTATCACCGTATTTGGCGTAAATATGTTGCGTGGTGCGAGGCCAGGAAGGCCCCTACAGAGGAATTTCAACTGGGTCGTTTCCTGCATTTCCTGCAAACACACTGTCTATGGGCCTCAAATTAGGGTCCATTAAGGTTCAAATTTCGGCCCTGTCAATATTCTTCCAAAAAGAACTGGCTTCTGTTCCTGAAGTTCAGACGTTTGTCAAGGGAGTACTGCATATACAGCCTCCTTTTGTGCCTCCAGTGGCACCTTGGGATCTCAATGTAGTTTTGGGATTCCTAAAATCACATTGGTTTGAACCACTCACCACTGTGGACTTAAAATATCTCACATGGAAAGTGGTAATGCTGTTAGCCCTGGCTTCAGCCAGGCGTGTCTCAGAATTGGCGGCTTTATCCTATAAAAGCCATTACCTAATTTTTCATACGGACAGGGCAGAATTGAGGACTCGTCCTCAATTTCTCCCTAAGGTGGTTTCAGCTTTTCACTTAAACCAGCCTATTGTGGTGCCTGCGGCTACTAGGGACTTGGAGGATTCCAAGTTGCTGGACGTAGTCAGGGCCCTGAAAATATATGTTTCCAGGACGGCTGGAGTCAGAAAATCTGATTCGCTGTTTATCCTGTATGCACCCAACAAGCTGGGTGCTCCTGCTTCTAAGCAGACGATTGCTCGTTGGATTTGTAGTACAATTCAGCTTGCACATTCTGTGGCAGGCCTGCCACAGCCAAAATCTGTAAAAGCCCATTCCACACGGAAAGTGGGCTCATCTTGGGCGGCTGCCCGAGGGGTCTCGGCTTTACAACTTTGCCGAGCAGCTACTTGGTCAGGGGCAAACACGTTTGCTAAATTCTACAAATTTGATACCCTGGCTGAGGAGGACCTGGAGTTCTCTCATTCGGTGCTGCAGAGTCATCCGCACTCTCCCGCCCGTTTGGGATCTTTGGTATAATCCCCATGGTCCTTTCGGAGTCCCCAGCATCCACTAGGACGTTAGAGAAAATAAGAATTTACTTACCGATAATTCTATTTCTCATAGTCCGTAGTGGATGCTGGGCGCCCATCCCAAGTGCGGATTGTCTGCATTACTTGTACATAGTTATTGTTACAAAAATCGGGTTATTGTTGTTGTGAGCCATCTTTTCAGAGGCTCCTTCTGTTATCATGCTGTTAACTGGGTTCAGATCACAAGTTGTACGGTGTGATTGGTGTGGCTGGTATGAGTCTTACCCGGGATTCAAAATCCTTCCTTATTGTGTACGCTCGTCCGGGCACAGTATCCTAACTGAGGCTTGGAGGAGGGTCATAGGGGGAGGAGCCAGTGCACACCAGGTAGTCCTAAAGCTTTTTACTTTTGTGCCCAGTCTCCTGCGGAGCCGCTATTCCCCATGGTCCTTTCGGAGTCCCCAGCATCCACTACGGACTATGAGAAATAGAATTATCGGTAAGTAAATTCTTATTTTCTCGTAGCCCGTAGAGGATGCTGGGCGCCCGACCAGCGCTTCGTTTTCCTGCTGTGGTTATTTAGTTCAGTACTGCCTCGTTCCTAGGTAGGTTCTGCATTTTTTACTGTTTCAGTACTGTTTCAGCGGTTGCTGAGTTTTCCGGCATGTTGGCCGTATTTGCCTTGTTGTGTGAGCTAGTATGAATCTCGCCACTATCTGTGTAATTCCCTCTCTCGAAGTATGTTGTCTCCTCGGGCACAGTTTCTATACTGAGTCTGGTAGGAAGGGCATAAAAGGAGGAGCCAGCCCACACTGTTTAAACCCTTAAATGGCCAATGGCTCCTGGTGGACCCGTCTATACCCCATGGTACTAATATGGACCCCAGTATCCTCTACGGACTACGAGAAAAGGATTTACCGGTAGGTAATTAAAATCCTATTTTTTCTTCTAGCAACAATGACCGGTCTTTCCCATCTGAAACAAAGCCGCATTGCAGAAGCTGAGCAGTAGTTGACTTGCCATCCCCTCACAACCTCACTTTGCTTGAAAGCAGTGCCTTAACTAGGCATTTTAGTGCTGTATGCAAGAAATGGCATTGGCGCCCACCCCCCCCCCATGCAAGATAGGGGCAGTGTGCGCCGCAGGCGCGTGAAAAATATATAGGGGCATGGCTTCACGGGAAGGGGCGTGGCTTCACGGGGAAGGGGCGTGGCCACACAATAATACCAATTCATACTACGGTGCACAGTAGTCTCCATTATGTTAATTACGCTGCACAGTAGCACCACTACACCAGGTAGAGCCCCTTTTACACATTACGGCAGACAGTTTCCCTTTTTACACATTACGGCAGACAGCGCCCCCTTTTTACACATTACGGCAGACAGCGTCCCCCTTTTACACATTACGGCAGCCAGTCTCCCTTTTTACACATTACGGCAGACAGCGTCCCCTTTTTACACATTACGGCAGACAGCGTCCCCTTTTTTACACATTACGCCAGACAGCGTCCCCCTTTTTACACATTACAGCAGACAGCGTCCCCCTTTTTACACATTATGGTAGACAGCGTCTCCCTTTTTACACATTACGGCAGACAGCGTCCCTTTTTTACACATTATGGCAGACCGTTTTATGTTTAAAAACTTCCAGAGGACAATCTCCACTCGTGAATAGTCAGTATTCTATGTATCTGTCTGCAGTACGGAATACAATAATTGAAAAATATCACAGATGTGGACGAACGTACGTTCAGGAATAAAGACAGTCACATTTTTCCACTTATTAATAGGTGGGAGGCAAGTAGGTCCAAGCCAAAGATAGGGATTTTTATGAATGTGTGGAATAATGCCTCATTAGTCTTATGGTAAGCGGTACTGTACTGTAATAAACTGAGCTAGTTTTTAGAAAGGTTATAAGACGTAAAATCACCTGGTGGCTGGCCAGCCTGAATAGAAGAGACCCTCCAGAATAGAGCACTGGGAGGGACGTGATGGCGGGGAAGTGCCTCTCTCACTGCTTCCAGGACATCGTGGTCCCCAGGCAGTGGCAGCGCAGATCGCGCTGAACCAGCTGCCGAGTTGCGGGTAGCAGGAATGAGTTGGTGCGGGGCTGCGGCATGGATGAGGTGCGCAGGTGCCCGGCACTGTGGAGGGGAAGGAAGGGGGACTCGGTCTAGCTCCAGATTGTGCATGTGCCGCGGTAAGCCTGGAGCCCGACGACAGGGAGTGGGATGGGCAGATGATGCCTTGGTGAAGCGCCGGATTAAAGGTCACGGTTCACTGCAGAGCTGCACTGGGTCCTTGTGCCTGCCGGCTGCAGCCATAATGTGTCAGACACCGCTGAGCGCACATCTGACAGGAGTCGGATCACCAGCGGAGGCAGGCGGGCGGGCAGCGGGTGAATTAGCTGACACTACTGGCGGGAGGTACTGGTGTAACTTGCGCCCCCAGGGCAACTGCGCTGTGTGCCAGGCACACCTGGCACACACGTAGTTACGGCCCTGCTTGAAAGCAGCACTAGTAATCAGAGGTAAGTCATGTTATATGTTTAATGCCCTGGATGATAACTTCTGTTTTACTTTGCTCAATAGCCTTCATTCTGGACAAAGTATATCCTGTGGCTGACTGAGTGCTACAGCCACGGCAGAGTGGGCAGCCTGTGACAAGCCTGGGGCAGGAGAGGGCAAAGGAAAGAAGGGTGGGACGAGAGACAGGAGGGGAGGGGCAGGCCTGGAAAAGAATGCCGCTCATTGGCGGCTTGTCCTGGAGGACGGGCCAGATGTTGATAACCACAGCAATAGAACGGCAAAAGGTTATCGCAGTACTAGTTGCTATGGTGAATGACGAAGCCTTACTGGCATAACCATCAATACCAGGAAGACTAGTGAGAGATGCAACTATACACCACAGTCTTTAAACGCAGAAGACCAGTTGCCAGCCCAAAACCCTGATGTGGAGACCGGTCTTCCCTAGCTAGCCCGCCCCCGAGTAAATCTGTCTGATGTGACAATCACCCAATGGCGGAGTAGGTGGTGTACATCGTTATATAAAACATATTTTGATTACTTAGTTAAAAATTGCACCGTAGAATCAAGTGGTTTAAATGGGATCCAGTCATGTGACCGGCACTCGGGATCCCGGCAGTCACCATGACGACACCGGGGTCTCGAGTGCCCGTAATGACTAATAGAGTTCTATTAGGTGCTAGCTCAAATTATTGTGTGGTAAGCAGTGAGGAACAACAGCTGAGCTCCAAACCAAATCTTTAAGGGCGGTATTCAATTCTTTTCACCCCCTTTCACACCCGTTCTGTTTCTGCTGATGTGCTTGGTATAATTATTTCAGCTCGCTACCCCCAGGGTAGCGAGGGAGCCCAAATTTTTATGCAGCTAAACCTGATTACTATTGATGCAATATGTGCGATAACGGGGATCACTTTAGAAAGGAGATTGGAGATTGGGCGTGATACGTAATTTGGATACCACCCTAAGGGTGGAATTCAGATGTTTGAAAAGTCGGTTAGGTTTCTGTTTTTTCCTGTCTATTAGATAGGAAAAAACAGACTCCCAACTGACTTTTCAAACATTTGAATCTCCCCCTAAATGTCTATTAATATTACTGGACTTGTAAGTGGCATTTTTTGGGGGAATTCAAATGTTTGAAAAGTCGGTTGGGTGAGTGTCTATTAGATAGGAAAAAACAGACACCCAACTGACTTTTCAAACAATTGAATATCCCTTAGAATGCTGAGTATAACAAGTCCTATGGGAACTAATCTTTATTCAAGAAACGGCTTAAAAAGGAAAACCTGAGTGTAATTATTAAGCTTAAACTCCTTTAAGTAGGGCAGAAACAATTATATGCCGTGTGTATCATGATTAATATCTTTGTAGCAGTGTCTGTGGAACAATTACAGTTTAATTGTGTATAGATAGATTTTATTCAACAGGATGCATTCCATTCCCATAAAGGTAATGTGGCTTGTATATATGGTACAGTCTACTACTACAGTAAATGTCTTTACTGTTTATGGGGAGATTTACTAAGCAGCAGTTTTGCTGCGGGATTTAAAGCCTCTGTGGTGGTGTTTTTTTAAAGCAATACATTTTATGTTTTGCTTATAAAACGAATCTCCGCTTGAAATCTTACAGCAAAAATTTCAGAAAAACAGATGTTTGTAAAACCTGCCATTTCTCAAGTAAGTGTTGTAGTGGGATCAGTACAAGATCCCAGCGGTCGGAAGGCCGACACCAGGAGCCAGACAGCTGGGATCCCGGCGGCAAACGCAGCGTGTCCCCTCGCTGTGCTCGTTACACCTCAGGCCCAGTGGCGACCTTCAGTCGCCACAGGTTTCTATTCCCCTCCGGGTGGTGGCGTGGGCCACCAACCGAGAGGGGTAACCAGCTGTCGGTCAGAACTCAGAACGCCAGTATTTCAGCTGGTGTCGGGATTCTGGCGTCAGAATCCTGACCGCCGGGATCCCGACACTCGGTCAATTGACTGCCTCCCCTTGTAGCATATGCTTAATTCCAAAGAGTCTCATGCTGTTAGGAGGTTAGGGATGGCCATCGACCATCGATGATTCCTAATCATCGATGGTTTAAGGCCGATGTCGAATGGTTTTGCCATCGATGGGAGAGAACCTGATGGGTTCCCTCCTTTGATTGCTTAACCTAAATCAATATTTTTTATTTTATTTTTACAAGAATAGCATAGCTCCGCCCCTGACACTGCTGAGCCCTGCCCCAAGGCTGTGATTGGCCTGCGGGTCATTCACAGAAATAAAAGGGATGACCATCGATGAGTGAAACCATCGATGGTCTCCCATAGCATAGTCCAATGGCGAACACACCAATGGCCATCCCTATAGGGGGTACCCTAAGTATTGGTCTCAACCCACTCTTTGAGTGTTCCAGTGCAAACTTCGAAATTAGTATTTTGTGGCTGATCCACATTATGAATACCCATTTCAGGCAAATGTATTCATAATTGCAATAGAAATAGGTTAGTACTCTTTTAAATGTGACAGAATTTAAAAAATAATAGTTCTATGGAATAAATGATTGTACAGTTAACCAAGTGCCCTCTGATGAAACCGCCGTCTTGGGTGGAGAAACGCGTCAGGAGACACGCACAACAGGTGGAACGCACTTACCGGAAGCACCGAACCTGGAAGTTGAGAGACGCAATCTCCACGAGCGTCCCCTGGTCTCCACCAGCCACCGCCAAGCGTGCTCCCTGTGCATGCTAATCATACCCGCTGCCCAGCGTGCTTCTTGTGTGCGCAGACACAGTCCGTCTCTCCCTCTTACAGTGCTGGGATCCAAGCTACTAAGAGCAGTCAGGAGGCATACAGGGCCGCACATTCAAACCAAGTAGGAGCGCTCCTTTCAGCTGTTATACAGACGGAAGGGTGAAGTATATACTCACCAGACACCCTACTTTGCTGTGATAAGAACTGAGCACTTTATTCTTACTAATTGATATTGCACGTGCATACCAACTAGTCCATCATTAAGAGTACTGAACTAACAGTAAACTTGCATGTGGAGCTTAATTAACATTTATGCTTTCCTGTTGTGTGTGTATTACATGCTAGATTTTATGTACATTCCATTAGCTATTAAAGCTTGTTAAAATTTTCATAAATTGTACATTTTATTATTGTATCAAATCAGCGCCTTCATTATATTCACTTTGTTGCCCTTGCATTTCTTGATTGATTTCCAGGTCCTTTTTGGTCAAATGCTGAAAAGAAAAAAGTCGCTTAGTAAAGTATTGTTTAAGCTCTTTTGGTGAAGGTTTTGAAAAGTCCCAATAAAATCAGAGTGCATCCACTTCCATCAACACAATTGTGAGGGCCCAGGTGGGTATTCTAACTTTACCTACCCTACCTCCGGTCCTCTGGTTGCGGTAGTGGGTTTTTCTCCTCTGCCGGCGTCTCCCCCTTCTAGCCGGAAGTTCGGGGAGCGTCGCAGAACATCACTTCCGGCGGGGCTTCAGGTGTCCAACGCGTTTCATGCACAGTGGTGTCCAACGCGTTTCATGCACAGTGCATAGTCTGGAACCTGATCCTTAGAGCAGGAGGTGGGCCCCCAAGCAGTGGGGCCCAACGGTGGTTTCCCCTGTTCCCCTGTGGGCCAGTCCAAGCCTGATCACACTACACTGTTTAATACCTCAGCGCTCCATTTATTTAATTCATCTAGTCTATTATGGAGCAGCTATAAAAGAGCGCAGCACACTTACCTTTAGTATATTGGATGATTTCCAGGTCCATAGTGTGAAGGCAGCCAATTAATTGTCTTGTTCATTAATATATTTATTTATTAATCACCGATATATTATATTACAAGCGCTCAACACGTATTTTCCTTTCTTTTTCCCAAGTGCATAAATGATTGAGTGATTAACTGTGAACGAAAACAAAATGATTTATTACAAAAACAAGGACTGTAGACGACAAAGTGAAAAAAGTAGTAGAAACTTTTCACCAATTAGGGAAATCCCAGTAAAGTTTAGTAGGCAGCTAAACGATCCTAAAACTTAAGACACGCTAATGAAACAATTGAAATGATTGTTACAATCTAATGTGGAAAAATGATTTAAGGCTTAGAAGAAATGATTTTGTGAAAACAATAAGTGTGAGAGATCTAAGTAAAGCACAGACACAAATGGTGTTATTCATAGAGATTAAGAGATTATGGTTCATTTATATAAAAAGGTTTAAGACACGTTTGGAATCTACAATAATCAGTTCATACAGAACCCCCCTCCCGCCCCGCCCCACATACTGTAGTTCTGTAATAAAACAGTTCCCTTCTTCATTTAAATGTTTCACCATTTCAGGTTAAAGCCTTGGGGCCCTACTTATAAGTAACGAATAGCCCTTCTTATTTAGGAAGGACACCGAATGTAGCTCATCTTTGCTGTGTTTGCATGGAAAAACTTATTAAAAGAGATTGCATAATATAGTTTTTCTTATTTTTTTTTCTCTACATTTATTTATTTTTGACAAGTGGAACTGGAAGCCCCAACCGGGGTCTTGATGGTATCCGTTCTCTAGGTCAACCACACTTAGGTCAACACTGTCTAGGTTGACCACTATTGGTCGACAGTAAGTAGGTCAACATTGTTTCTAGGTCAACAGAGACTCTAGGTCGACATGACAAAAGGTCAATATAAGTTTTTTACATTTTTTTTCTTATTTTTTTGGACTTTTTCATACATTACGATCCACGTGGACTACAATTGGGAATGGTAACCTGTGTCGAGTGTAGCAGTAGCGGAGCAAGGCACCTTGCACTAATTGGGGATCCTGGTCACTATACGGAGAAATGAACACCAAAAAAAGTGCAAAAACCCATATCGACTTTGCACATATCGACCTAGAGTCCCTGTCGACCTGCTTACTGTCGACCAATAGTGGTCGCCCTGGACACTATCGACCTAAGTGTGGTCGACCTGGCATACTACACCGTCTTGAGTTCCATTGACTTTGTTCGAGCCCTCCTGTACCCAATGTCATCAGCAAAGATTCAAGTGTTGACCGATGAGTAGGGTATGGCCACTGGACTGTTTGTAGTGAAGGAGGTAAAAATATTGGCACATACCCGTCTTTGGAATGTATCCTTAATATCTGAAACCTATCTATTTGATCCTGATAAAAAAAGGATCTACAGTATAGTCAACACCTGGTGAGAAAGCCAGTTTGTCTCATACTGGGGCAGATGTAAGAACGTGCGCTATGTGCTTTTTGCACATAGCGCACGCTAACTGCCGCTGTTACCGCATCACCGCTATGTATGATGCGGCTCACAGCGGCATTTTAGGGAAATCGCATAGAGTATGGTGCCGCTTCGTCTGGTGCGCTGTGCCTAGTGTGTTGGCATCTGCTACCTTATGTATGATGTGGGTGGCCGCGCCTTACCGCTCGTTACTCCCCCCTCTGTCAGTTCGGCAGGGCTGGGCTGGCGCTGCCATTGTGGTTCAGGATTGCTATGGGATTTTAAACAGAGGATATGTAGTGCGGCGCCTCCCTGCATTTGCCGGGCACATTGCGCGGCCGCTGGCTCAGGAACCCGCACCACCGCCCGCTCTTAGTTTAAATGGCGGGAGTCTGCATTCACTGAGGAGACCGGGCGCATTGAGCGGCCACTGGCTAAGGACACTGAGGCCAGCTTACAAGATGCACCTGCCTCAGTTCCCTGCCTCAGACATGTCCCGGCAGCCTGGGGAGCCCGACGTCTGTCTCCATCCAGCGCGCATGTGCAGACACAGGCACGCAGAGGACGCTGGGCAACAGGTACAATTGCGCATGTGCAGGGACACAACGAATGGGGAAGAGAGGGGTGTGACTGCATCGCCACCCCTGCAAAAAACGATTTCTTAAAGGGGTGGGAGCAGCATTCGTACATTAGGGAGAACAGCAAGTTCATAACACCGCAAAAATGTGGTGAAGTGCCAAGTGAACATAAGGAACGTTATGGTACGCTTTCATACATCTGCCTCATTGGCTCAAGAGCAGTGGTGGCTGAAACAAAGGACAATTTATGTATATTCCAGTCCAATATTTTAAGGGAAAACACTACTGTTGGGGGCTTCTGGAATTTAAGGACTCTGGGGCAGATGTATTAAGCACTGAAAAGTGCAAGGTGATAACGCACCACTCAGTCAGCTCCTAACTGTCATTTTTGCAAATCCATAATGATTGGCTGGTACACTTATCACTGGTTTATCACTTCTCTATCCCTTCTCCAGGTTAATACATCTGCCCCTGTGTTCTAAGTGGAGGACCCAGGGAGTTCAGGAAACGGAAATAGGCTTGGTGAAGATTGATTGCTGGAATTGATGTCGTCAGGTTCTTAAACAGCGCAAGTTAATTTTCTGCATATACAGTAACTGGTCACACTTTTATCATAAGGAAAATTCCAGGATATAACTATGTTTTTGGCACAGAAAGCAGAAGCTTGCTGCCAGCTGAGATTTAATTCTAAGATGCTATGTTAAGATATAATACAGACTGTATTTCTGCTCAGTACCACACCAAGGTATAAGCAGTGGCAATCATCCTAGCCAGGCGACTCCAATACACTGTTTTGTACTACTTCAGATCCTGAGGGGCGATTGTTGGTTGTAGATTTGCAAATTGATAACACCAAATACATCATGGTCAATATTTCTTTTCTGAATTCGGCTTCCCGTTTCTTCTTTCAGGAGATTGGTCAGATTCTTACCAATGATAGACAGGTCCCCTAACCCTGCTCTTCGTTCTTGGCATACCCTCTATACACTGTGTTCCAGGCCTGGGTTGGTGGATCCCTGGTAATTTCACAATCCTACTGATTGCATGCTCCCCTTTTTCATTCTGGTGTCCATATGTCCTTGGCTCTGAAGTGCCAATTCTTATACCAGATATGTGTGGATTAGTCCTGCTTTTAAAGTCAGTTGGTTCCATCTTTGATTCAAATATTAATGGGGAAAGTAGACATTCCTGTCTTGTTCCATTATGGATTTCAAAATATGTTGGTTAGCACTACAGTGTTGTGGTAGAGTAAGCCATCTGAATCAAATGTCTTATTCTAATAACCATATGCAGATCCTAAAGGCCCGGGATGAAGGCCATCATATCTGGATGAACTAATCTACTGGCAAAAACAGCTCCCACCAGGCTTGAGGATCACTACTACATCAGAACTGGTGGTGACATCCACAGATGTGGTCCCCTGTAAAATAGTGTTAAACAGGTGCACCAGATGTCTTTTACATCTCTTTAAATAAATGCCTGTGGAACGGTCAGGACCGGGACAGAGGGGCATCCTGGCCTGTGCCTAGGAGAAAAATATGTATAGGATTGTAGCTCATGAAGGGGTGAAAAGTGGGTGTAAGTGTGTTCTTGGTGGCTAAGGATGTGTCAAAGAGCACTTAGCTACATAAGTGACCTTTTTGGATTCCCAATGTGAGGATGATTTAATCATGACATATGTTGTCCCACTAAGATCACTTCCCACAATGAAGTCACAACTGGGAATTATTATTATTATTATTATTATTATTACCAGTTATTTATATAGCGCACACATATTCTGCAGTGCTTTACAGAGAATATTTGGCCATTCACACCAGTCCCTGCTCCAGTGGAGCTTACAATCTATATTCCCTATCACATGTAGACGCACACACATTCACGCTAGGGTTAATTTTGTTGGGAGCTAATTAACCTACCAGTATATTTTTGGATTGTGGGAGGAAACCGGAGCCCCCGGAGGAAACCCACGCAAGTACGGGGAGAATATACAAACTCCACACAGTAACTTGGCCACGGTGGTTTGCTGAAGAGCCCCTTAAATCACAAGAGAAGTCCTTAGTCTCACATTGAGGTCATTCTGAAGCAGTCATGGGGAAGAGACTACTATGTTATGCCACAATAATGTGACCTGACCTTGTGGATCAGAAACCAATACCAGTTCTTTTCCCAGCTTCAGGGAAGGGACTTCACAAGTGTCAAGAGCCCAGAAGAGTTTAATAGTTATTCTAGGTTATTGGAGACCACCTGGAGTTCCAAGTGAGAACTATCAGTGCAATAACAATGAGTCTTGATGGGTGGAGGTGATTAGGGGTTCAACAGGATAAGGCTATCTGACCCCACTTAAGCAGGATACCTCTCTTTCCACCAAAAACGTTGATCTACGTTAGACCATATTTTTGCCGGGGCTCTGTGATGGCCAGGTGCTCATAATGAGAGCCATAAGGGTCCGGGTCTAAGTTACCACAATTGAAGGTTTTCAAGCAGATCGCATTTCCCATCACAAGAATAGAAAATTAGATCTATTTGCTTAAAATATGTGAATTAAAGCGCTTGGAGTAGTTTTCCACTGCTCCATAAGCTCTTTAATACATCCAGGTGATACTAAAATGCAAAACCCTTTTTCACATTATTTTAGTAAAAACAATTTTGATAAATAGGGCTATTAGTGCTATCATCACTAGGCACGTGTGAATGAAGTTGCTCCTGTCCAATCAGCTGCCAGATTCCCAGCAGATGTTCATATCCCTATTTCTCTATCGTCCTAGTGGATGCTGGGGTTCCTGAAAGGACCATGGGGAATAGCGGCTCCGCAGGAGACAGGGCACAAAAAGTAAAGCTTTAGGATCAGGTGGTGTGCACTGGCTCCTCCCCCTATGACCCTCCTCCAAGCCTCAGTTAGATTTTTGTGCCCGGCCGAGAAGGGTGCAATCTAGGTGGCTCTCCTAAAGAGCTGCTTAGAAAAGTTTAGCTTAGGTTTTTTATTTTACAGTGAGTCCTGCTGGCAACAGGATCACTGCAACGAGGGACTTAGGGGAGAAGAAGTGAACTCACCTGCGTGCAGGATGGATTGGCTTCTTTGGCTACTGGACATTAGCTCCAGAGGGACGATCACAGGTACAGCCTGGATGGTCACCGGAGCCTCGCCGCCGGCCCCCTTGCAGATGCTGAAACAAGAAGAAGGTCCAGAATCGGCGGCATGAAGACTCCTCAGTCTTCTTAAGGTAGCGCACAGCACTGCAGCTGTGCGCCATTTCCTCTCAGCACACTTCACACGGCAGTCACTGAGGGTGCAGGGCGCTGGAAGGGGGGCGCCCTGGGAGGCAATGAAAACCTATTTTTGGCTAAAAATACCTCACATATAGCCTCCGGGGGCTATATGGAGATATTTAACCCCTGCCAGAATCCGTTAAGAGCGGGAGACGAGGCCGCCGAAAAAGGGGCGGGGCCTATCTCCTCAGCACACAGCGCCATTTTCCCTCACAGAAAGGCTGGAGGGAAGGCTCCCAGGCTCTCCCCTGCACTGCACTACAGAAACAGGGTTAAAACAGAGAGGGGGGGCACTAATTTGGCGTTAGAAATATATAAAAAAGATGCTATAAGGGAAAACACTTATATAAGGTTGTCCCTATATAATTATAGCGTTTTTGGTGTGTGCTGGCAAACTCTCCCTCTGTCTCTCCAAAGGGCTAGTAGGTCCTGTCCTCTATCAGAGCATTCCCTGTGTGTGTGCTGTGTGTCGGTACGTGTGTGTCGACATGTATGAGGACGATGTTGGTGAGGAGGCGGAGCAATTGCCTGTAATGGTGATGTCACTCTCTAGGGAGTCGACACCGGAATGGATGGCTTATTTAGGGAATTACGTGATAATGTCAACACGCGGCAAGGTCGGTTGACGACATGAGACGGCCGACAAACAATTAGTACCGGTCCAGACGTCTCAAAAACACCGTCAGGGGTTTTAAAACGCCCGTTTACTTTAGTCGGTCGACACAGACACAGACAGGGACACTGAATCCAGTGTCGACGGTGAATAAACAAACGTATTCCTTATTAGGGCCACACGTTAAGGGCAATGAAGGAGGTGTTACATATTTCTGATACTACAAGTACCACAAAAGAGGGTATTATGTGGGATGTGAAAAAACTACCGTAGTTTTTCCTGAATCAGATAAATTAAATGAAGTGTGTGATGATGCGTGGGTTCCCCCCGATAGAAAATATGGGCGGTATACCCTTTCCCGCCAGAAGTTAGGGCGCGTTGGGAAACACCCCTTAGGGTGGATAAGGCGCTCACACGCTTATCAGAACAAGTGGCGGTACCGTCTATAGATAGGGCCGTCCTCAAGGAGCCAGCTGACAGGAGGCTGGAAAATATCATAAAAAGTATATACACACATACTGGTGTTATACTGCGACCAGCGATCGCCTCAGCCTGGATGTGCAGAGCTGGGGTGGCTTGGTCGGATTCCCTGACTAAAAATATTGATACCCTTGACAGGGACAGTATTTTATTGACTATAGAACATTTAAAGGATGCATTTCTATATATGCGAGATGCACAGAGGGATATTTGCACTCTGGCATCAAGAGTAAGTGCGATGTCCATATCTGCCAGAAGATGTTTATGGACACGACAGTGGTCAGGTGATGCAGATTCCAAACGGCACAAAGGTGTATTGCCGTATAAAGGAAGAGGAGTTATTTGGGGTCGGTCCATCGGACCTGGTGGCCACGGCAACTGCTGGAAAATCCACCGTTTTTTACCCTAAGTCACATCTCTGCAGAAAAAGACACCGTCTTTTCAGCTTCAGTCCTTTCGTCCCTATAAGAGTCATATCTGCCCAGGGATAGAGGAAAGGGAAGAAGACTGCAGCAGGCAGCCCATTCCCAGGAACAGAAGCATTCCACCGCTTCTGACAAGCTCTCAGCATGACACTGAGACCGTACAGGACCCCTGGATCCTACAAGTAGTATCCCAGGGGTACAGATTGGAATGTCGAGACGTTTCCCCTGCGCAGGCTCCTGAAGTCTGCTTTACCAAGGTCTCCCTCCGACAAGGAGGCAGTATGGGAAACAATTCACGAGCTGTATTCCCAGCAGGTGATAATTAAATTACCCCTCCTACAACAAGAAAAGGGGTATTATTCCACACTATATTGTGGTACTGAAGCCAGAAGGCTAGGTGAGACCTATTCTAAATCTAAAAAAATTTGAACATTTACAAAGGTTCAAATCAAGATGGAGTCACTCAGAGCAGTGATAACGAACCGGGAAGAAGGGGACTATATGGTGTCCCGAGACATCAGGGATGCTTACCTCCATGTCCCAAATTTGCCCTTATCACTAAGGGTACCTCAGGTTCGTGGTACAGAACTGTCACTATCAGTTTCAGACGCTGCCGTTTGGATTGTCCACGGCACCCCGGGTCTTTACCAAGGTAATGGCCGAAATGATGGTTCTTCTTCGAAGAAAAGGCGTCTTAATTATCCCTTACTTGGACGATCTCCTGATAAGGGCAAAGTCCAGGGAACAGTTGGAGGTCGGAGTAGCACTATCTCGGATACTGTTACAACAGCAGGGGTGGATTCTAAATATTCCAAAATCGCAGCTGATCCCGACAACAAGTCTCCTGTGCTTAGGGATGATTCTGGACACAGTCCAGAAAAAGGTGTTTCTCCCGGAAGAGAAAGCCAGGGAGTTATCCGAGCTAGTCAGGAACCTCCTAAAATCAGTGCATCATTGCACAAGGGCCATGGTAAAAAAATGGTGACTTCCTTCGAAGCAATTCCAGTCGGCAGATTTCATGCAAGAACTTTTCAGTGGGATCTGCTGGACAAATGGTCCGGATCGCATCTTCAGATGCATCAGCGGATAACCCTATATCCAAGGACAAGGGTGTCTCTCCTGTGGTGGTTACAGAGTGCTCATCTTCTAGAGGGCCGCAGATTCGGCATTCAGTTTTGGATGTTGGTGACCACGGAGGCCAGCCCGAGAGGCTGGGGAGCAGTCACACAAGGAAAAATTTTCCAGGGAGTGTGATCAAGTCTGGAGACTTTTCTCCACATAAATATAGCTAAGGGTAAATTTATAATGCTCTAAGCTTAGCAAGACCTCTGCTTCAAGGTCAGCCGGTATTGATCCAGTGGGATAAAACATCACGGCAGTCGCCCACGTAAATAGACAGGGCGGCACAAGAAGCAGGAGGGCAGTGGCAAAAACTGCAAGGACTTTTCGCTGGGCGGAAAATCATGTGATAGCACTGTCAGCAGTGTTTCATTCCGGGAATGGAAACTGGGAAGCAGACTTCCTCAGTAGGCACGACTTCCACCCGGCAGAGTGGGAACTTCATGGGGAAGTTTTCCACATGATTGTAAACCGTTGGGAATTACCAAAGGTGGACATGATGGCGTCCCGTCTGAACAAAAAACGGGACAGGTATTGCGCCAGGTTAAGAGACCCTCAGGCAATAGCTGTGGACGTTCTGGTAACACCGTGGGTGTACCAGTCGGTGTATGTGTTCCATCCTCTGCTTTTCATACCTAAGGTACTGAGAATTATAAGACGTAGAGGAGTAAGAACTATACTCATGGCTCCGGATTGGCCAAGAAGGACTTGGTACCCGGAACTTCAAGAGATGCTCACAGAGGACTTATGGCCTCTGCCGCTAAGAAGGGACTTGTTTCAGCAAGTACCATGTCTGTTCCAAGACTTACCGCAGCTGCGTTTGACGGCATGGCGGTGGAACGCCGGATCCTAAGGGAAAAGGCATTCAGGAAGAGGTCATTCCTACCCTGGTCAAAGCCAGAAAGGAGGTGACCGCACAACATTATCACCACATGTGGCGAAAATATGTTGCGTGGTGTGAGGCCAGGAAGGCCCCACGAAGAAATTTCAACTCGGTCGATTCCTGCATTTCCTGCAAACAGGAGTGTCTATGGGCCTCAAATTGGGGTCCATTAAGGTTCAAATTTCGGCCCTGTCGATTTTTCTTCCAGAAAGAATTGGCTTCAGTTCCTGAAGTCCAGAAGTTTGTCAAGGGAGTATTGCATATACAACCCCCTTTTGTGCCTCCAGTGGCACTGTGGGATCTCAACGTAGTTCTGGGATTCCTCAAAACACATTGGTTTAAAACCAGTCAAATCTGTGGATTTGAAGCATCTCACGTGAAAAGTGAACATGCTCTTGGACCTGGCCTGGACCAGGCGAGTGTCAAATTGGTGGTTTTTTTCTCAAAAAAGCCCATATCTGTTTGTCCATTCGGACAGGGCAGAGCTGCGGACTCGTCCCCAGTTCTCTCCCTAAGGTGGTGTCAGTGTTTCACCTGAACCAGCTTATTGTGGTGTCTTGCGCCTACTAGGGACTTGGAGGACTCCAAGTTGCTAGATGTGGTCAGGGCCCTGAAAATATAGGTTCCAGGACGGCTGGAGTCAGGAAAACTGACTTGCTGTTATCCTGTATGCACCCAACAAACTGGGTGCTCTTGCTTCTAAGCAGACTTTTGCTAGTTGGATGTGTAATACAATTCAGCTTGCACATTCTGTGGCAGGCCTGCCACAGCCAAAATATGTAAATGCCCATTCCACAAGGAAGGTGGGCTCATCTTGGGCGGCTGCCCGAGGGGTCTCGGCTTTACAACTTTGCCGAGCGGCTATTTAGTCAGGGGCAAACACGTTTGTAAAATCCTACAAATTTGATAACCTGGCTAAGGAGGACCTGGAGTTCTCTCATTCGGTGCTGCAGAGTCATCCGCACTCTCCCGCCCGTTTGGGAGCTTTGGTATAATCCCCATGGTCCTTTCAGGAACCCCAGCATCCACTAGGACGATAGAGAAAATAAGAATTTACTTACCGATAATTCTATTTCTCGGAGTCCGTAGTGGATGCTGGGCGCCCATCCCAAGTGCGGATTATCTGCAATACTTGTACATAGTTACAAAAATCGGGTTATTATTGTTGTGAGCCATCTTTCAGAGGCTCCGCTGTTATCATACTGTTAACTGGGTTCAGATCACAGGTTGTACAGTGTGATTGGTGTGGCTGGTATGAGTCTTACCCGGGATTCATAAATCCTTCCTTATTGTGTACGCTCGTCCGGGCACAGTATCCTAACTGAGGCTTGGAGGAGGGTCATAGGGGGAGGAGCCAGTGCACACCACCTGATCCTAAAGCTTTACTTTTTGTGCCCTGTCTCCTGCGGAGCCGCTATTCCCCATGGTCCTTTCAGGAACCCCAGCATCCACTACGGACTCCGAGAAATAGAATTATCGGTAAGTAAATTCTTATTTTAGTGTTGCTCTTCTCTTCAGGGAGGGAACCTTCCCCTACCACCATCATTTGTACAACCAAGTGCACCTACAGTAAGGTGGACAACATTTACTGGCGTATCCACTGTCAGGCAATTGGAAAATGTATATGCACATTTGTAAATACAAAAGTATGCAAGTAGATTCCCCTTGTCGGTGCTACAGAACCCTTGTGTTGTCTTATAAATAAATATTAGAATAAAAATAATAATTATCTTTAGTGGCCCATTACTTGCAAACTCATAAACTGCCACTGGGAGGAGCTGTTGTCCCCCTCAGTTATGCATGAACCAAAAAAGGAATTTTGTGTTCCTGCAGCAATGATTTAGCAATAAAATTATCGTGCTGGAGTACTCTGCACAAAAGGATTTTTTTGCAACTTTATGAATCCACCAGGTCATACAATGTGAACTAGATCTCTGTATTAGCCGGTATGCCTTGTTCTATGTGCCTGGTCCAGGGCCTCAGTCTACGCAACACAGTAATGTTAGGAGACGGCACTAGGTAAGGCTGTATTCCCTAAATATTCTCTCCTTTTCTCCCGTTGCCATGGTTGTCGTACAGATGCTGCATGGTTACAGAACACGAAGCATTGCTCATCCAGTCTTGCTTGGCTGTGAATTGAAAGATTTTTTTTTTTCTGTGGTGTAAAGCCTGCTGGGTGATTCTAAACTTAGCTCGCAATGTCACTGCCAGAAAGGTGGGCTGATGATAACAGCCCCATCTGCCCACAGGCTGCAGGAAGCCTTGCTAAATGACTTATAGGAGAAACCCTGGGCTGGGGAGTAACAAGGTCACGGAGTACCTCGCTCTCTATTGTTCTTTGTGTTTAATAACTCTGGATATACAGCACAATTGGGAAGGTGGTCCTAATGTGAGATAATGAGCTGGGACACTGATACCTAATAACTGCCCACGCTTCTTAGAAATGCTGAATAATCGTTCTACCGTGTATTTTCTTGCCTTCCTTGATGAATGGTCAGGGCATAATACTGTATATGAAGGTTGTTCCTGATTACAGGGATCTAAATATGTAATAGAATTCATGAGTCAGGCAAGCGTAGGAGTTAGACATGTAGACAGTGCTGGGAACATGTACATGGTGACTGAATGCAATAGACAAAACTCAATGACCATAGATCGCAGCAACCCGTTGGTCTGTAGCATGACTGGTCCACCTGTAGTTCTACAGCACTGCGTCCCATTGGTCTATAGCAGGACTGGACTAGTTGTGGCTCTGCAGCATTGCTTCCCATTGGTCTATAGCAGGACTGGCCACCTGTGGTTTTACAGCACTGCTTCCCATTGGTCTATAGCAGGACTGGCCACCTGTGGTTTTACAGCACTGATTCCCATTGGTCTATAGCAGGGCAGGACTGGACTAGTTGTGGCTCTACAGCAGGGATGGGGAACCTTCGGCCCTCCAGCTGTTGTTGAACTACACATAGCAGCATGCCTTGCTACTCTTTTGCTATTTGGCCATGTTAAAACTGTTGCAGGGCATACTGGCACATGTAGTTTAACAACAGCTGGAGGACTGAAGGTTTCCCATCCCTGCTCTATAGCATTGCTTCCCATTGGTCTGTAGCAGGTCTGGCCACCTGTGGTTCTATAGCACTGCTTCCCATTGGTCTGTTGCAGGACTGGACTACCTGTGGTTCTACAGCACTGCTTCCCATTGGTCTGTAGCAGGACTGGATACCTGTGGCTCTACAGCACTGCTTCCCATTGGTCTATAGCAGGACTGGACTAGTTGTGGCTCTGCAGTACTGATTCCCATTGGTCTGTAGCAGGACTGGACTACCTGTGGTTCCACAGCACTGCTTCCCATTGGTATGTAGCAGGACTGAACTACCTGTTGTTCTACAGCATTGCTTCCCATTGGTCTGTAGCAGGACTGGCCACCTGTGGCTCTATAGCACTGCTTCCCATTGGTCTGTAGCTGGACTGACCACCTGTGGCTCTACAGCACTGTTTTCTACTGGTCTGTAGTAGGACTAGACTACCTGTGGCTCTACTGCACTGCTTTCCATTGGTCTGTAGCAGGACTGGGCCACCTGTGGTTCTACAGCACTGCTTCCCATTGGTCTATAGCAGGACTGGACACCTGTGGCTCTACAGCATTGCTTCCCATTGGTCTATAGCAGGACTGGACTAGTTGTGGCTCTGCAGCATTGCTTCCCATTGGTCTGTAGCAGGTCTGGCCACCTGTGGCTGTATAGCACTGTTTCCCATTGGTCTGTAGTAGGACTAGACTACCTGTGGCTCTACTGCACTGCTTTCCTTTGGTCTGTAGCAGAACTGGACCACTTTTGGTAATACAGCACTGCTTCCCTTTGGTCTGTAGCAGAACTGGGCCACCTGTGGTTCTACAGCACTGCTTCCCTTTGGTCTGTAGCAGGACTGGACCACCTGTGGTTCTACAGTACTGCTTCCCATTGGTCTGTAGCAGAACTGGGCTACCTGTGGGTCTACAGCACTGCTTCCCATTGGTCTATAGCAAAACTGGACTAGTTGTGGCTCTGCAGCACTGCTTCCCATTGGTCTGTAGCAGGACTGGACTACCTGTGGTTCTACAGCACTGCTTCCCATTGGTCTGTAGCAGGACTGGACCACCTGTGACTCTACAGCACTGCTTTCCATTGGTCTATAGCAGGACTGGACCACCTGTGACTCTACAGCATTGCTTCCCTTTGGTCTATAGCAGGACTGGCCACCTGTGACCCTACAGCATTGCGTCCCCATGGTCTATAGCAGGACTGAGGTTAGGGTTAGACTATGGGGGGGAGGTTAGGGTTAGGCTGTGGGTTGAAGTTGGGGTTAGACTGTAGGGGAAACTTAGGGTTACGCTCTGGGGGGGTGTGGATCTTAGGGTTAGGCTGTGGGGAGACGCTAGGCTGTGGGGGGGAGGTTACGGTTAGGCACTAGAGAGCGGTTAGGGTTAGGCACAAGGGGGAGAGCTAGGGATAGGGAGAAAATACAGAAATGCCGCTGGTCACCCGTCTGCACCAGAACTGCTGCTCACATAACAGCTGGAACCTGGAAGAGATGCCGCCACCGCCAGGACCACGGAAGTGACCGCTGGTCACCAGGGACGATAGGTCAACATTCTATCATGTTGACATGCTACATGTCAACATTTCGACCATATCTAACATTCTCACGTCGACCTTATGCAAGTCAACATGAGAACTGCCGACCTAATACACCACACTGGTCATCTGGTCTTTTCTTTGTGGAGTAATGTCAGGAAGTTTCTAGTGTATCATCTGTTCTATGGTTCTGTGATATTTAGGGGCTCATTCCAAGTTGATCGTAGCTATGATCATTCACACTGATATGCGGGGACGCCCAGCACAGGGCTATCCCACCCCACATGTCAGTGCCGGGCCCCCCCGCAGAAGTGCAAAGGCATCGCACAGCGGTGATGCCTTTGGACTTCTAGAGTAGCTCCCGACCAGCGCAGCTTTAGCGTGCTGGCCGGGAGTTACTCGTCGCTCCCCGGCCCGCAGCGGCTGCATGTGATGTCACGCAGCCGCCGTGGCCTGCCCCCCTAAAGGTCCTGCCACGCCTGTGTTGGCCGGACCGCGCCCCCCCCTCAACGGCGGTTTAACGCCGCCGTCCAGCCCCCTCCTACCCAGCGATCTCCTCTGCCTCAGAGGCGATCGCTAGGCAACGACGGCTGGCATGCGTCGGCGCACTGCGGCACCGGTGCATGCGCAGTTCCGACCCGAACGCTGCACTGCAAGAAACTGCAGCGAGCGATCGGGTTGGAATGACCCCCTTAGGGGTATATGCAATTCCGGGCGAATTGCGGCACTTTTTCACGTTTTTAAATTCGACACAATTCGACCGTCGAATTCCGGCAGGTGGGTGCCGGAATTCGACATATTCAATAAAAAACGAATTCAACAGTCCCGCTGTCAAAAAACGGCCGATTTGACGGATTTTGATCCGATTTTTAAAAATGATCAAAAAACGGTAAAAAACCCGAAAAAAAATTGCGTGGGGTCCCCCCTCCTAAGCATAACCAGCTCGGGCTCTTTGAGCCGGTCCTGGTTGCCAAAATACGGGGGGGGGAAATTACAGGGGATCCCCCGTATTTTAACAACCAGCACCGGGCTCTGCGCCTGGTCCAAAAAATACGGGGGACAAAAAGAGTAGGGGTCCCCCGTATTTTTTGTACCAGCACCGGGCTCCACTAGCTGGACAGATAATGCCACAGCCGGGGTCACTTTTATACAGCGCCCTGCGGCCGTGGCATTAAATACCCAACTAGTCACCCCTGGCCGGGGTACCCTGGAGGAGTGGGGACCCCTTCAATCAAGGGGTCCCCCCCCAGCCACCCAAGGGCCAGGGGTGAAGCCCAAGGCTGTCCCCTCCATCCAAGGGCTGCGGATGGGGGCTGATAGCCTTGTTGAAAGTGTAAGAATATTGTTTTTTGCAGAAGAACTACAAGTCCCAGCAAGCCTCCCCCGCAAGCCGGTACATGGAGAACCACAAGTACCAGCATGCGGGGGGAAACGGGCCCGCTGGTACCTGTAGTTCTACTGTAAAAAAAATACCCAAATAAAAACAGGACACAGACACCGTGAAAGTATAACTTTATTACATGCATGCCGACACACATACTTACCTATGTTGACACGCCGACTCTGGCCTCGTCTCCAATGTCGACGTCCGGGGTACCTGAAAATAAAATTATACTCACCTGATCCAGTGTCCAGTTCTTTTATTATAATCCACGTACTTGGCAAAACAAAAAAACGCATTTACCCGAACCAGACGGACTGAAAGGGGTCCCATGTTTACACATGGGACCCCTTTCCCCGAATGCAGAGACCCCCCGTGACTCCTGTCACAAAAGGTCCCTTCTGCCAATCAGGAAGCGCCACTTCGTGGCACTCTCCTGATTCCCTATGCGCGTCTGAGCTGGCAGACAGCGCATCGCACAGCTCCCTCCATTAGTTTCAATGGTGGGAACTTTGCGGTCAGCGGTGGGGTTACCCGCCGTCAGCCGCTGACCGCGGGTGACCTCACCGCTGACCGCAAAGTTCCCACCATGATAATGGAGGGGGCTGTGCGATGCGCGTCGGAGCTGTCAGACGCGCATCGCACAGCCCCCTCCATTATCGCCAATGGTGGCGCTTCCTGATTGGCTGAAGGGACCCTCTGTGACAGTACTCACAGGGGGTCTCTGCATTCGGGGAAAGGGGTCCCATGTGTAAACATGGGACCCCTTTCAGTCCGTCTGGTTCGGGTAAATGCGTTTTTTTGTTTTGCCAAGTTTTGCCAAGTACATGGATTTTTTTTTTTTCATCCTGTGGTGGCCGTGATGATGAGATCAGATGAGGCCACGCCCAACTTAACAAAACCATGCCCATTTTAATGAGGCCACGCCCCCTTGCCAGGAGCGCGCGCATGCTTTTCCTCTTTATATCTATGGGGGGGGGGGGGGGGGGGGCACATTATTACTTATGTGAATGAGGGGGGGGGGGGGCGCATTTTTAAATCTCACACTGGGAGCCAAATTGGCTAGAAAAGGCCTTGTGTACATATAATTTCTATAATGTATAAATATGTAATAATAAGTCAATACATTTTTAGGAGGGTGATATGATTATAAAAAAACATACATATTTTAACATATTGAACATATCAGATATATGTCTGTATATGTATGTGTTTATATGTATGTATATATATATATATATATATATATATATATATATGTATGCATGTATGTGTGTATATATAGATATATATGTATCTGTGGATAGATAGATAGATAGATAGATAGATAGATAGATAGATAGATAGATAGATAGATAGATAGATAGATATGCAGTTAAAATCCCGACGCCCAGGATCCTGGCGCACAAGATACCCGCAATGGAATCCCAACAGACGACTGAATCCTGAATGGGAACAGAACACCGATGCCGGAATCCTGACCCTTAGGATCCTGAATGTCCAAACAACGGGGCAGGTAAGTACGCCGGGGATGGGAAGGGGTTAGGTTTACTCAACCTCCCGGGGAATTAGGGTTAGGGTGCAGGAGGGAAGGTTAGGTTTAGGTTGCGGGGAGGGTTAGGCTGCGGTGGGGGGGGACATGGTTAGGTTTAGGTTGCGGTGAAGGGGGTTCAGGTTTAGGCAACACCTGGGGAGGTTAGGGTTGGGCTGCAAGGGTACAAGGGTTAGGGTTAAGCACCTACAAGGGAGGGTTAGGATAGGGTAGAGAGCGGGTTAGAAGAACACTTACTGGCTCTTGTCGGGATGCCGCTGATCACCAGCATCCAACCCTATTATAATATATACACATATATAAAAGCTTCTTAATACTGTACATGTTAAAATAATAATGTTTTTCTAATCATATCACCCTCCTAAAAATGTTCTGAATTATTTTTACTTATATACTCCTCCTGCCTGGCCCCCTCCCCTCCTCCTGCCTGGCCCCTCCCCTCCTCCTGCCTGGCACACTCCCCTCCTCCTGCCTGGCCCCCTCCCCTCATCCTGCCTGGCCCCCTCCCCTCCTTTCCCTTGCAGACTGCAGCAGGTTACTTACATTACAGAAGCCACGCTGAGAGACTTTACGTACAGTACTGCTGACAGCTACTGCCCAATGCCCTGCAGAGGCTACGCCATGATTAAAAATAAATAGACAGCACAAGAGGAGCAACATGCTCCTCCACCTCCTCATGGCCTGGCACAGTGACTGAGAGAGCGCGGGGCGGGCGGGCGACGTCAGCGCGTCACATCGGAGCAGACATAGGAAGACACTGTGAGGCGGAGCCAGGAGGTTAAGCTGCAGCCATGATTAACCCGATTGCTCACTGCAGACGTGTGTGAAGGGGGAGGACGGCGCCGGTGTTTTGCTGATGCAGCGGGGAGCCGGGACAGCCGGCGCCCAGCTGCCTTCACTGCTTGTGGCGCCGCCGTGGCCGCAACAGTGTCTGGCAGTGAAGTGGGGAGCCAGGAACACAGTACAGCAGATCGGATCAGAGATCCGATCTGTGGTGGGTGGCGGGGCTACGGGGGGCCCTTTTGAAAAGGGGGGCCCGGGGTACTTATCCCCGGGGCACCCCCCTTAATCCGGCTCTGCAGGAGCCTCTGGGAATAATTGGTTATACGTGCCGGTGTAGGAGCCTCTTGGAACAAGCGGTTATAGGTGCCAGTGTAGGAGCCTCTGGGAACAAGCAGTTATAGGTGCCGGTGTAGGATCCTCTGGTAACAAGCGGTTATAGGTGCCGGTGTAGGAGCCTCTTGGAATAATTGGTTATACGTGCTGGTGTAGGAGCCTTTAAGTGCAAGCGGTTATAGGTGCTGGTGTAGGAGCCACTGGGAACAGGCGGTTATAGGTGGCGGTGTAGGAGGCTCTGGGTCGAAGTGGTTATAGGTGTTGGTGTAGGAGCCACTGGGAACAAGCAGTTATAGGGGGCGGTGTAGGAGCCTCTGGGTCCGAGCGGTTATAGGTGCCGGTGTAGGAGCCCCTGGGAACAAGCTGTTATAGCTGCTGATGTAGGTGCCTCTGGGAACAAGCAGTTATAGGTGTTGGTGTAGGAGCCTCTGGGAACAAGCAGTTATAGGTGCTGGTGTAGGAGCCTCTGGGAACAGCCTGTTGTAGGTGCCAGTGTAGGAGCCTCTGGGAACAAGCGGTTATAGGTGCTGGTGTAGTAGCCTCTGGGAACAATCGGTTATACGTGCCGGTGTAGGAGTCTCTTGGAACAAGTGGTTATAGCTGCCAGTGTAGGAGCCTCTGGGAACAAGCGGTTATAGCTGCCGGCGTAGGAGCCTCGGGTAACAAACGGTTATAGGTGCCGGTGTAGGATCCTCTGGTAACAAGCGGTTATAGGTGCCAGTGTAGGAGCCTCTGGGAATAATTGTTTATACGTGCTGGTGTAGGAACCTCTGGGAACAAGCGGTTATAGGTGCCAGTATAGGAGCCTCTGGGAACAAGCGGTTATAGGTGCTGGTGTAGGAGCCTCTGAGAACAATCGGTTATACGTGCCGGTGTAGGAGCCTCTTGGAACAAGCGGTTATACGTGCCGGTGTAGGAGCCTCTGGGAACTAGCGGTTACAGGTGCCGGTGTAGGAGCCTGTGGGAACAGTTGGTTATAGGTACTGGTGTAGGAGCCTTTGGGAACAGTCGGTTATAGGTGCCGGTGTAGGAGCCTCTGGAAACAAGCAGTTATAGGTGCCGGTGTAGGAGCCTCTGGGAACAAGCGGATATAGGTGCCAGTGTAGGAGACTCTGGGAACAGTCAGTTATATGTGCCGGTGTAGGAGCCTCTGGAAACAAGCGGTTATAGGTGCCGGTGTAGGAGCCTCTGGGAACAAGCGGATATAGGTGCCGGTGTAGGAGACTCTGGGAACAAGCGGTTATAGGTGCTGGTGTAGGACAGGGCCGAATTAACAATGGGGCCAATGAAGCTGAAGCTCAAGCCTCCCATCAAAACAGGCCCACAGCATCTGCTGTGCTGCTGCTGTTGACAGGAAAAATGTTTATCCTGCTACCGCAGCCTGCCACAAGTCACCTAAACCCCCACTCCCCCAGCTGCAACCCCCCTTCACCCCCTCCTGTAGCACTGGTGGATTGAACGCTGCAGCTGCCATAAACTGTATACCAGGGCTTGACAGATTTTTTCCAAATTCTAGGGGCCAGGATGAAAGTGTAGGAGCCAGACACAGACCCACCCCCCTTCAATCCCGATGGCCACATAACTTAGGCGGTACCCCCCAGTCCAGTCAAACACCCCCTCTTCCCTTCGTGGCCACATAACTGCCCCCCTCGAACTGCAGTCCCAACCATGCATAGGCCCTCTTACCGGAGTGCTATATATATATACATATATATATATATATATAAATAAAAAATATATATATACACTGCTCAAAAAAATAAAGGGAACACTTAAACAACACATTGTAACTCCAAGTCGATCACACTTCTGTGAAATCAAACTGTCCACTTAGGAAGCAACACTGATTGACAATCAATTTCACATGCTGTTGAGCAAATGGAATAGACAACAGGTGGGAATTATAGGCAATTAGCAAGACACCCCCAATAAAGGAGTTGTTCTGCTGGTGGTGACCGCAGACCACTTCTCAGCTCCTATGCTTTCTGGCTGATGTTTTGGTCACTTTTGAAAGCTGGCGGTGCTTTCACTCTAGTGGTAGCATGAGACGGAGTCTGCAACCCACACAAGTGGCTCAGGTAGTGCAGCTCATCCAGTGTCAGCGTAGTGTCCAGAGCATGGAGGCGCTACCAGGAGACAGGCCAGTTACCGAAAGTAACCTCACCACTGACCGCAAAGTTCCCACCATTGGATACAATGGAGCGCATAGGCGCAACATTGTATCTCTGCCGTGTGCAGCCTCACTGACACTACAGGAGCGCACAGCCAATCTGGAGAGTGCCACGACGTGGCGCTCCCTGAATGGCTGAAGAGACCTTCTTTGACAGGAGTCAGGGGGGGTCCTGGCAGTCGGGGAAAGGGGTCCCATGTGTAAACATGGGTCCCCTTTCAGTGCGTGGTCGGGTTTCCGGTTTGTTTTTTTGCCAAGTACGTGGATTATACAAAGAACAGAAGATACACTGTATTATGTGAGTATAATATTTTACACAGGTACCCCGAGGATTCTACATGGAGAAGAGGACCGAGCCTCGTGTGAACATAGGTAAGTATGTATGTATGGAGGTGTGCATGTATGTAATAATAAGAATTTACTTACCGATAATTCTATTTCTCGGAGTCCGTAGTGGATGCTGGGGTTCCTGAAAGGACCATGGGGAATAGCGGCTCCGCAGGAGACAGGGCACAAAAAGTAAAGCTTTTCCAGATCAGGTGGTGTGCACTGGCTCCTCCCCCTATGACCCTCCTCCAGACTCCAGTTAGGTACTGTGCCCGGACGAGCGTACACAATAAGGGAGGATTTTGAATCCCGGGTAAGACTCATACCAGCCACACCAATCACACCGTACAACTTGTGATCTAAACCCAGTTAACAGTATGATAACAGAGGAGCCTCTGAAAGATGGCTCCCTAAACAATAACCCGAATTAGTTAACAATAACTATGTACAAGTATTGCAGATAATCCGCACTTGGGATGGGCGCCCAGCATCCACTACGGACTCCGAGAAATAGAATTATCGGTAAGTAAATTCTTATTTTCTCTATCGTCCTAGTGGATGCTGGGGTTCCTGAAAGGACCATGGGGATTATACCAAAGCTCCCAAACGGGCGGGAGAGTGCGGATGACTCTGCAGCACCGAATGAGAGAACTCCAGGTCCTCTTTTGCCAGGGTATCAAATTTGTAGAATTTTACAAACGTGTTCTCCCCTGACTACGTAGCTGCTCGGCAGAGTTGTAATGCCGAGACCCCTCGGGCAGCCGCCCAAGATGAGCCCACCTTCCTTGTGGAATGGGCCTTAACAGATTTAGGCTGTGGCAGGCCTGCCACAGAATGTGCAAGTTGAATTGTGTTACAAATCCAACGAGCAATCGACTGCTTAGAAGCAGGCGCACCCAACTTGTTGGGTGCATACAGTATAAACAGCGAGTCAGATTTTCTGACTCCAGCCGTCCTTGAAATGTATATTTTTAAAGCTCTGACAACGTCCAACAAATTGGAGTCCTCCAAGTCGCTTGTAGCCGCAGGCACTACAATAGGCTGGTTCAGGTGAAACGCTGATACCACCTTAGGGAGAAAATGCGGACGCGTCCGCAGCTCTGCCCTATCCGAATGGAAAATTAAATAAGGGCTTTTATAAGATAAAGCCGCCAGTTCAGATACTCTCCTGGCGGAAGCCAGGGCCAGTAACATAGTCACTTTCCATGTGAGATATTTCAAATCCACATTTTTTAGTGGTTCAAACCAATGGGATTTGAGGAAATCTAAAACTACATTTAGATCCCACGGTGCCACCGGAGGCACCACAGGAGGCTGTATATGCAGTACTCCTTTGACAAAAGTCTGGACCTCAGGGACTGAGGCCAATTCTTTTTGGAAGAATATTGACAGGGCCGAAATTTGAACCTTAATAGATCCCAATTTGAGACCCATAGACAATCCTGATTGCAGGAAATGTAGGAAACGACCCAGTTGAAATTCCTCCGTCGGAGCACTCCGATCCTCGCACCACGCAACATATTTCCGCCAAATGCGGTGATAATGCTTCGCGGTGACTTCCTTTCTTGCCTTAATCAAGGTAGGAATGACTTCTTCTGGAATGCCTTTTCCTTTTAGGATCTGGCGTTCAACCGCCATGCCGTCAAACGCAGCCGCGGTAAGTCTTGAAAGAGGCAGGGACCCTGTTGAAGCAGGTCCCTTCTCAGAGGTAGAGGCCACGGATCGTCCGTGACCATCTCTTGAAGTTCCGGGTACCAAGACCTTCTTGGCCAATCCGGAGCCACTAGTATCGTTCTTACTCCGCTTTGCCGTATGATTCTCAATACCTTTGGTATGAGAGGCAGAGGAGGAAACACATACACCGACTGGTACACCCAAGGTGTTACCAGCGCGTCCACAGCTATTGCCTGCGGATCTCTTGACCTGGCGCAATACCTGTCCAGTTTTTTGTTGAGGCGAGACGCCATCATGTCCACCATTGGTCTTTCCCAACGGTTTATTAGCATGTGGAAAACTTCTGGATGAAGTCCCCACTCTCCCGGGTGAAGATCGTGTCTGCTGAGGAAGTCTGCTTCCCAGTTGTCCACGCCCGGGATGAACACTGCTGACAGTGCTATCACGTGATTCTCCGCCCAGCGAAGGATCCTGGCAGCTTCTGCCATTGCACTCCTGCTTCTTGTGCCGCCCTGTCTGTTTACATGGGCGACCGCCGTGATGTTGTCCGACTGGATCAACACCGGTCTTCCTTGAAGCAGAGGTTCCGCCTGGCTTAGAGCATTGTAGATTGCTCTTAGTTCCAGAATGTTTATGTGAAGAGACTTTTCCAGGCTCGACCACACTCCCTGGAAGTTTCTTCCTTGTGTGACTGCTCCCCAGCCTCTCAGGCTGGCGTCCGTGGTCACCAGGATCCAATCCTGTATGCCGAATCTGCGGCCCTCCAATAGATGAGCCCTCTGCAACCACCACAGAAGAGATACCCTTGTCCTTGGAGACAGGGTTATCCGCAGGTGCATCTGAAGATGCGACCCTGACCATTTGTCCAACAGATCCCTTTGGAAAATTCTTGCATGGAATCTGCCGAATGGAATTGCTTCGTAAGAAGCCACCATTTTTCCCAGGACTCTTGTGCATTGATGTACAGACACCTTTCCTGGTTTTAGGAGGTTCCTGACCAGGTCGGATAACTCCTTGGCTTTTTCCTCGGGAAGAAAAACCTTTTTCTGAACCGTGTCCAGAATCATCCCTAGGAACAGCAGACGAGTTGTCGGCATTAATTGGGATTTTGGAATATTCAGAATCCATCCGTGCTGCTTTAGCACCTCTTGAGATAGTGCTAATCCCATCTCTAGCTGTTCTCTGGACCTTGCCCTTATTAGGAGATCGTCCAAGTATGGGATAATTAATACGCCTTTTCTTCGAAGAAGAATCATCATCTCGGCCATTACCTTTGTAAAGACCCGAGGTGCCGTGGACAAACCAAACGGCAGCGTCTGAAACTGATAGTGACAGTTTTGTACAATGAACCTGAGGTACCCCTGGTGTGAGGGGTAAATTGGAACGTGGAGATACGCATCCTTGATGTCCAAGGATACCATAAAGTCCCCTTCTTCCAGGTTCGCTATCACTGCTCTGAGTGACTCCATCTTGAACTTGAACTTCTTTATGTACAGGTTCAAGGACTTCAGATTTATAATAGGCCTTACCGAGCCATCCGGCTTCGGTACCACAAATAGAGTGGAATAATACCCCTTCCCTTGTTGTAGAAGAGGTACCTTGACTATCACCTGCTGAGAGTACAGCTTGTGAATGGCTTCCAAAACCGTCTCCCTTTCGGAGGGGGACGTTGGTAAAGCAGACTTCAGGAAACGGCGAGGTGGATCTGTCTCTAATTCCAACCTGTACCCCTGAGATATTATCTGCAGGATCCAGGGATCTACCTGCGAGTGAGCCCACTGCGCGCTGTAATTTTTGAGACGACCGCCCACCGTCCCCGAGTCCGCTTGAGAAGCCCCAGCGTCATGCTGAGGCTTTTGTAGAAGCCGGGGAGGGCTTCTGTTCCTGGGAAGGAGCTGCCTGTTGCTGTCTCTTCCCTCGACCTCTGCCTCGTGGCAGATATGAATAGCCCTTTGCTCTCTTATTTTTAAAGGAACGAAAGGGCTGCGGTTGAAAAGTCGGTGCCTTTTTCTGTTGGGGAGTGACTTGAGGTAGAAAGGTGGATTTCCCGGCTGTAGCCGTGGCCACCAAATCTGATAGACCGACTCCAAATAACTCCTCCCCTTTATACGGCAAAACTTCCATATGCCGTTTTGAATCCGCATCGCCTGTCCACTGTCGCGTCCATAAAGCTCTTCTGGCCGAAATGGACATAGCACTTACCCGTGATGCCAGTGTGCAGATATCCCTCTGTGCATCACGCATATAAAGAAATGCATCCTTTATTTGTTCTAACGACAGTAAAATATTGTCCCTGTCCAGGGTATCAATATTTTCAATCAGGGACTCTGACCAAACTACCCCAGCACTGCACATCCAGGCAGTCGCTATAGCTGGTCGTAGTATAACACCTGCATGTGTGTATATACTTTGTTGGATATTTTCCATCCTCCTATCTGATGGATCTTTAAGTGCGGCCGTCTCAGGAGAGGGTAACGCCACTTGTTTAGATAAGCGTGTTAGCGCCTTGTCCACCCTAGGAGGTGTTTCCCAGCGCTCCCTAACCTCTGGCGGGAAAGGGTATAATGCCAATAATTTCTTTGAAATTATCAGCTTTTTATCAGGGGCAACCCACGCTTCATCACACACGTCATTTAATTCTTCTGATTCAGGAAAAACTATAGGTAGTTTTTTCACACCCCACATAATACCCTGTTTAGTGGTACCTGTAGTATCAGCTAAATGTAACGCCTCCTTCATTGCCAAAATCATATAACGTGTGGCCCTACTGGAAAATACGGTTGATTCGTCACCGTCACCACTGGAATCAGTGCCTGTGTCTGGGTCTGTGTCGACCGACTGAGGCAAAGGGCGTTTCACAGCCCCTGACGGTGTTTGAGGCGCCTGGACAGGCACTAATTGATTGTCCGGCCGCCTCATGTCGTCAAACGACTGCTTAAGCGAGTTGACGCTATCCCGTAATTCCACAAATAAAGGCATCCATTCTGGTGTCGACCCCCTAGGAGGTGACATCCCCATATTTGGCAATTGCTCCGCCTCCACACCAATATCGTCCTCATACATGTCGACACACACGTACCGACACACAGCAGACACACAGGGAATGCTCTACACGAAGACAGGACCCACTAGCCCTTTGGGGAGACAGAGGGAGAGTCTGCCAGCACACACCAAAAAAACGCTATATATGACAGGGATAGCCTTATAATAAGTGCTCCCTTATAGCTGCTTTATATATATCAAAATATTGCCATTAAATTTGCCCCCCCCTCTCTGTTTTACCCTGTTTCTGTAGTGCAGTGCAGGGGAGAGACCTGGGAGCCGTCCTGACCAGCGGAGCTGTGAGAGGAAATGGCGCCGTGTGCTGAGGAGATAGGCCCCGCCCCTTTTCCGGCGGGCTCGTCTCCCGCTATTTTGTGAATCCAGGCAGGGGTTAAATATCTCCATATAGCCTCTGGGGGCTATATGTGAGGTATTTTTAGCCTTTTAATAGGTTTTCATTTGCCTCCCAGGGCGCCCCCCCCCAGCGCCCTGCACCCTCAGTGACTGCGTGTGAAGTGTGCTGAGAGGAAAATGGCGCACAGCTGCAGTGCTGTGCGCTACCTTTAGAAGACTGCAGGAGTCTTCAGCCGCCGATTCTGGACCTCTTCTTACTTCAGCATCTGCAAGGGGGCCGGCGGCGCGGCTCCGGTGACCATCCAGGCTGTACCTGTGATCGTCCCTCTGGAGCTGATGTCCAGTAGCCAAGAAGCCAATCCATCCTGCACGCAGGTGAGTTCACTTCTTCTCCCCTCTGTCCCTCGTTGCAGTGATCCTGTTGCCAGCAGGAATCACTGTAAAATAAAAAACCTAAGCTAAACTTTCTCTAAGCAGCTCTTTATGAGAGCCACCTAGAATTGCACCCTTCTCGGCCGGGCACAAAAATCTAACTGGAGTCTGGAGGAGGGTCATAGGGGGAGGAGCCAGTGCACACCACCTGATCTGGAAAAGCTTTACTTTTTGTGCCCTGTCTCCTGCGGAGCCGCTATTCCCCATGGTCCTTTCAGGAACCCCAGCATCCACTAGGACGATAGAGAAAAACTTTTACTGTCATGGTGTGTGTGTCCTGTTTTTTGTTGGGTATTTTTTTAGTAGTAGTACTACAGGTACCAGCGGGCCCGGTTTCCCCCCGCATGCTGGTACTTGTGGTTCTCCAAGTACCAGCTTGCGGGGGAGGCTTGCTGGGACTTGTAGTACTGCTACTAAAAACAATATTCTGATTTTTTACACTTGGCTTTCAGCCCCCCATCCGCCGCCCTTGGATGGGGGGGACAGCCTCGGGCTTCACCCCTGGCCCTTGGGTGGCTGGAGGGGGGGACCCCTTGATTTAAGGGGTTCCCACTCCTCCAGGGTACCCCGGCCAGGGGTGACTAGTTGGGGATGTAATGCCAGGGCCGCCAGGACCACAATAAAAGTGTCCCCCGGCTCTGGCATTATGTACCTGGCTAGTGGAGCCCGGTGCTGGTTCCAAAAATACGGGGGACCCCTACGCTTTTTGTCCCCCGTATTTTTTGCACCAGGTAGTATGTTTTACCTTTTCTTAACCACTTATTTATATTATTGAAATATGTTTGATACAGCCTACCAATGATGGGCATGCCCTGCTACAGTTTTGCTATTTGGCCATGCTAAACCTGTAGCAGGGCATGCTGGGATGTGTAGTTCAACAACAATTTGAGTGCCAAAGGTTCCCCATCACTGGCCTATACTATAGATCATCTATACTGTATTCCATGTTCCGCAGAGTGGGATATTTGCAGATTGCATTTGGAAACCCGCCTCTAGAAATCCTTCATTTGGCCCTGATGATCTATGTATATATAGCTGTATATACACATATTAGGTGGCATATGTAATAGGGTCCGAGTTTGCTAGAGGTGCAGGATGCCAGATGATCTCGGACATTTTTTCAAACGGTATTAATTTACAAGGCATGTGTCATGTTTAAATGCAGAAAGGAGACTCACAAATTATATGTGATCTAAGGTGTGGTGATTTCCTGCAGAAATAATCACCAATAATGATTTCAAGTGACTGTATATATACAATTTTGTATTCTTTCAGCTTAGATGTTACAAAATGGCTGACAGGCGATGTCCTGCATTTGACCTCCATGCATCTAGGCTGTGTGTGAGAGAGAGTAGATTCTGTCTTACTAAAATCGACCCTTATCTACAGAACCTAAAGTTAGGGTTGAAAGCAATACTCCATGTGCAATGACCAGACCAGAGGTTATAAACCCTAAGAGGGAGCTGTCCGGATCAATCACCTGATGGAAAGTAAAGGAATTCCACATGTTTAGATGACTAAGCCACTAAACTTCCTGGCTAGTCATAAAACTATCCAGGGGCAACAAAGTACAGATCCTCACAGTCCTCACTTTCTTTGAAAGAGATTCCAATTCTTTGGGCTACACCCACTCCCCCCTGCCTGTTGCCAAGCACCAACAGTATGTAAAAATGGTGTATGTTTAGTGTCCAGCAGGGAAGTGGTTAAAAATCCCAAGGGTGGATGGCTGCTGCAGCTGAGGGCTATATATGTCCCTCTCACTGGGACAGAGAGTGCATTTCTTGGGGACTCAACTATATGTTGGAAATGACCAGGGCTATTCTGTGAAACTCCCCCCACAACAGAACCACCTAAGTTTATTTGAGTAAGAGTTAGGTTTTCTGTACTTTTATTTATTTTCATTTGTTGAGATCATACCGTAATCTGTTTTTAAAATACTCTTAATAATCTTTGTAACACCTTTTTGTAACTAAAGCTCTGAAGAGTCTTGAAATTAAACATCTAGTTTTTAGTTCTGATTCTGTGATTCTTATGAACGAAAGCCTCGTATGACCCATGTCTACCTACTTTTCTAAGTATTGCAGAGTGTGTGACAGGTAGAAGCGAAGACTACCTTGCGTTTAGATGCTAAATCCATCTTGCTGGTGGCAGCTAAGGTGTTTGATCAATCCCGTGTGTCAAAAGTGACCCCCACGTCGCATGTGGCAATTCTCAAATTGGCGCTCGGCACAGATTACCGTTCCCAATCGTAGTCCACGTGGATCGTAAAGTATGAGAAAGTAAAAAAAAATTGTAAACAATTGTGAAAAACTCATGTCGACCTTTTGTCACGTCGACCTAATGAACATGTCTACCTATTAACCATGTCGACCTAATGCATGCTGACCAATAATGGTCGATATAATGACTGTCGACCTAAGTGTGGTCGACCTAGAGACCGGATACCGAAATATATATGGAGGGAACACACCAAAAAGATTCAACTTATAACGGGTAGGTTAAATATAATGGAATACATACCTATTACCGGCGGCTGGGCCATCATGATTCTGACACATAGGGGGTAATTCCAAGTTGATCGCAGCAGGACATTTTTTAGCAGTTGGGCAAAACCATGTGCACAGCGGGGGAGGGAGGGGGGGCAGATATAACATGTGCAGAGAGAGTTAGATTTGGGTGGGTTATTTTGTTTCTGTGCAGGGTAAATACTGGCTGCTTTATTTTTACACTGCAATTTAGATTGCAGATTGAACACACCACACCCAAATCTAACTCTCTCTGCACATGTTATATCTGCCTCCCCTGCAGTGCACATGGTTTTGCCCAACTGCTAACAAAAATCCTGCTGCGATCAACTCAGAATTACCCCCATAGACGTAAGCTCACTCATTGAGGGGGGACCTGGGACCTGTGTATGTGTGGACTGGTGAAAGTAGATTCAGTTGCACATACGGTAGATGCTTCACTGTATCTTCCGCTTAGTCGGTGACCCTTACTGTGCAGTACAAACCTAACTTGTATTGTTTGTGTTGCAGCCATCGCCTCCGAGAATTGCAGCAGGCTGTTTTGAGCGCTGCATTGAAGAATCAGGGTTGCACAATGTACACAAACAATGGAGTTGTTGTAAATACACACTGCTAGTGGAAGTGCCAATGACGTCACTATGAAAACAATGCCCTCAGTCAGCCCTCCTAATATCAGCCTGTGTTCACATAGGCAGCTTCACTGCAGATCCACACTTCTGCCGCGATCGAAGTACTCCTGAGGATGAAACCACAGAGGTGCCCATGGCACAGATCCGACGAAGCACCTGCCCTCACAATCAATAGCCGCAGTGTGGATCTGGGAAGCTCATGCATTTACAATGATTACAAATCGCACTGCCCGCTGTGCAGTCAATCGATGTTCTCCATAAGTATCTTGTGACCTTGAATTGTCCTTTAAGGTCAAGTTTCAGAAAGGCCCAAAAGAGACTCGCAGTCAGCAAGAATCACAATAGAGACACGTCACCGTTGTGGCTTTAATGAAATATATGGATTCCAGTGCAGGATTTATTTGTGTATAACGTTGTATATCTGCGTCTGCAACATATGGGTATATGTGTGTAAAAATAGTGCATAATGAGTAAACCAACCACACATATGACTTATGGTGTTTAGACTGATCATTTTGTTTCTGGAAGGAAAAAATACTGTGTCCCTTGTGTAGTTGCTGCATCTGCAGCATGGCTGTCGTTAAGGAGGACCTCCCTCCAGTAGCGGATCTTGCTACAGGCACACAGGATTTTTGCCCGGGGCGCCGCCTTCCGGAGGGCGCCGGCGCCATCCGGAGTTACCTCGTCATGGCAAGATCCGCTACTGTTGGTCAGTGCCCCCCGGTGCTGTGCAGCGCTGTGAAGGAAACTAGACGCTACCCATCTAGTTTCACTTCATGGAGAGGACCTTTGCTGTGCGGTGCGCGGCACAGCATTGTGGGACTGGCACATAGACGCTAGGGGTCATAATTGACCTCTAGTGTCTATGCTGTGCTATGGGAGAGACGTCATGATGTCTCTCCCATAGATCCGAGGAGCGGCGCCGGCGGAGGTCAGCAGCGGTCGGGAATCAGGAGCGGGGATAGTAAGTATTAATTCATAATTTTTTTAATTTTTTTTGTAAGCGGTTCTACTCTACAGGGGGCACAAATGGTAGCACAACTCTACAGGGGGCACAACTCTACAGGGGACATAATTGACCACGCCCCTGTATGAAGCCACGCCCCTGCTTTCCTCGTCTATGCATGTTCAGACGCGGGAGAGGGTCATTAATGATGCGCGGGAGAGTGCATCGTTAACAACATTTAGTGTACACACTGGATGAAATTCTGAGTAGCCAGTACCTACCCTGCCATTGACCGCACCTCACTACAGTATATATAGTTTAAAGGCCCATGCACACTAGACGAGAAAATGAAAGATCTACCTCAGATCAGCCCTTCTGAGCGAGATCTTTAATTATCTTGTCTAGTGTGCATGGGCCTTTAAACTATATATACTGTAGTGAGGTGCGGTCAATGGCAGGGGAGGCACTGGCTAATATCAGAGTCATATTTACACACATATTATGAATTAGTGGTGAGTTTGAACTATAAAAATAATTAGAATAATACAAAGATGATATTTCTACATTTTAAATATCTTCTTTGTATCATTCTACGTCAAAGTTGAAGGAAAGGCTTTGATGTCGGCTCGAAAAATGATTGCAATATTTTGGAACACACATTTAAATGAAATACAGTTTGGAGTGCATTTGGGCGAGTGCAGAGCATGTATGATTTATTTGTTTAAATAGTCACATACAGTACCCAAGGCACCGCAGATCGTGGAGTGCCATGGATTAAAGCCTATTGTTTAAATATACTGGATACCAATGTTTGAACCATGAATGCCACTTTTATTAAGATGGTTCTTTTTTTTTTTTTTGGACCAGCTAATACCCCTTTCACACCACACAATTGCTGGGTCGACACGGGTCGGCGTGCGGTGTGAAAGGGGCATAGCCGATATCCCGGGTCACCTGACCCGGCAATTCAACCCGGGAATAAAGCAGTGTTATACCCAGGTTGAATAACGGGTCAGTGGCAGCGTAGACGGGTCCCGGGTCGCATCGACCCGGGACCCGTTTATTAGATAGGGAGAGGCGGCGTGGAGATGATCTCATTGGCTCCGCCCGCTGCTGCTATGGCAACCCGCCCGGCATATTGCCGGGTCGGGAGAGCCTGCAGCAGCTGCCAATGCCGGATCCCACCCGTGAAGGACCCGCTTCCAATTCCCGGGTGGGATCCAGCATTGGCAGTGTGAAAGGGGTATAAATCACCCCCATTTGGCTTAATCAGCAAACAGTCACAAACTGCATCATGGGGGTCATTCCGAGTTGTTCGCTCGTTGGCGATTTTCGCAACGGAGCGATTAAGGCAAAAATGTGCATGCGCATGGTACGCAGCACGCATGCGCTAAGTATTTTTGCACAAAACTTAGTAGATTTACTCACGGCCGAACTAAGATTTTCTATTGTTGAAGTGATCGGAGTGTGATTGACATGAAGTGGGTGTTTCTAGGCGGAAACTGACCGTTTTCTGGGAGTGTGCGGAAAAACGCAGGCGTGCCAGGATAAAACGCGGGAGTGTCTGGAGAAACGGGGGAGTGGCTGGCCGAACGCAGGGCGTGTTTGTGACATCAATCCAGGAAGGAACGAAACGGGCTGAGCTGATCGCAGTGTAGAATTTTTTATTCGCAATTCTGCTAATCTTTTGTTCGCTATTCTGCTAAGCTAAGATACACTCCCAGAGGGCGGCGGCCTAGCGTGTGCAATGCTGCTAAAATCCGCTAGCGAGCGAACAACTCGGAATGAGGGCCCATAAACACTTAGGCGTATATGCAATTCCGGGCGAATTGCGGCAATTTTTAGCCCGTTTTTTAATTCGACACAATTCGACCGTCAAATTCCGGCCGGTGGGTGCCGGAATTCGACATATTCAATAAAAAACGGATTCGACAGTCCCGCTGTCGAAAAACGGGCCAATTGACGGATTTTGATTGGATTTTTAAAAATGTAAAAAAAACGGTAAAAAACCCGAAAAAAAATTGCGTGGGGTCTCCCCTCCTAAGCATAACCAGCCTCGGGCTCTTTGAGCCGGTCCTGGTTGCCAAAATACAGGGAAAAAAATGACAGGGGATCCCCCGTATTTTAACAACCAGCACCGGGCTCTGCGCCTGGTCCTGGTGCAAAAAGTACGGGGGACAAAAAGAGTAGGGGTCCCCCGTATTTTTTGTACCAGCACCGGGCTCCACTAGCTGGACAGATAATGCCACAGCCGGGGGACACTTTTATACCGCTCACTGCGGCCGTGGCATTAAATACCCAACTAGTCACCCATGGCCGGGGTACCCTGGAGGAGTGGGGACCCCTTCAATCAAGGGGCCCCCCCCAGCCACCCAAGGGCCAGGGGTGAAGCCCGAGGCTGTCCCCCCCCCCATCCAAGGGCTGCGGATGGGGGGCTGATAGCCATGTGTAAAAATGAAAGAATATTGGGGGTCATTCTGAGTTGTTCGCTCGCAAGCTGCTTTTAGCAGCTTTGCACATGCTAAGCCGCCGCCTACTGGGAGTGAATCTTAGCTTATCAAAATTGCGAACGAAAGATTAGCAGAATTGCGAATAGACACTTCTTAGCAGTTTCTGAGTAGCTCCAAACTTACTCTGCATCTGCGATCAGTTCAGTCAGTTTCGTTCCTGGTTTGACGTCACAAACACACCCAGCGTTCGCCCAGACACTCCTCCGTTTCTCCAGTCACTCCCGCGTTTTTCCCAGAAACGGTAGCGTTTTTTCACACACACCCATAAAACGGCCAGTTTCCGCCCAGAAACACCCACTTCCTGTCAATCACATTACGATCACCAGAACGAAGAAAAAACCTCGTAATGCCGTAAGTAAAATACCTAACTGCATAGCAAATTTACTTGGCGCAGTCGCACTGCGGACATTGCGCATGCGCATTAGCGACTAATCGCTCCGTTGCGACAAAAAAATAACGAGCGAACAACTCGGAATGACCCCCAATGTTTTTTTGCAGAAGAACTACAAGTCCCAGCAAGCCTCCCCCGCAAGCGGGTACTTGGAGAACCACAAGTACCAGCATGCGGGGGGAAATGGGCCCGCTGGTACTTGTAGTTCTTCTGCAAAAAAAAAAACCCAAATAAAAACAGGACACGCACACCGTGAAAATACAACTTTATTTCACACATGCCGACACATACATACTTACCTATGTTGACACGCCGACTGCCACGTCTCCAATGTCGACGAATCCGGGGTACCTGAAAATAAACTTAATACTCACCTAAATCCAGTGTCCAGTGATATTTGTAATCCACGTACTTGGCAAAACAAAAAAAAGCATTTACGCGATCCACACGGACTGAAAGGGGTCCCATGTTTACACATGGGACCCCTTTCCCCGAATGCAGAGACCCCCGTGACTGCTGTCACAGACGGTCCCTTCAGCCAATCAGGGAGCGCCACGTCGTGGCACTCTCCTGATTGGCTGTATGCGCGTCGGAGCTGTCAGACGCACATCGCACAGCCCCCTCCATTATCTTCAATGGTGGGAACTTTGCGGTCAGCGATGAGGTCACCCGCGGTCAGCGGCTGACCGCGGGTAACCCCACCGCTGACCGCAAAGTTCCCACCATTGAAACTAATGGAGGTGCTGTGCGATGCGCTGTCTGCCAGCTCAGACGCTCATCGGGAATCAGGTGAGTGCCAGGACGTGGCGCTCCCTGATTGCCTGAAGGGACCCTCTGTGACAGGAGTCACAGGGGGTGTCAGCATTCGGGGAAAGGGGTCCCATGTGTAAACATGGGACCCCTTTCAGTCCGTGTGGATCAGGTAAATGCGTTTTTTTATTTTGCCAAGTACTTGGATTACAAATATCACTGGACACTGGATTTAGGTGAGTATAATTTTATTTTCAGGTACACCCCGTGGATTCTGCTTGGACAAGTGGACCGAACGTCGTGTCAACATAGGTAAGTATGTGTGTGTGTCGACATGTATGTAATAAAGTTGTACTTTCAAGGTGTGCGTGTCCTGTTTTTATTTGTTTTTGTTTTTTTGCAGTAGAACTACAGGTACCAGCGGGCCCGTTTCCCCCCCCACATGCTGGTACTTGTGGTTCTCCAAGTACCAGCTTGCGGGGGAGGCTTGCTGGGACTTGTAGTTCTGCTGCAAAAAACAATATTCTTTAATTTCACAAAAGGCTATCAGCCTCCCATCCGCAGCCCATGGATGGGGGGGGGGACAGCCTCGGGCTTCACCCCTGGCCCTTGGCTGGCTGGAGGGGGGGGGGGGACTCCTTGATTGAAGGGGTCCCCACTCCTCCAGGGTACCCCGGCCAGGGGTGACTAGTTGGGGTTTTAATGGCACGGCCGCAGGGACCAATATCAAAGTGTCCCCAGGCTGTGGCATTATCTCCCCAGCTAGTGGAGCCCGGTGCTGGTTCCAAAAATACGGGGGACCCCTACGCTTTTTGTCCCCCGTATTTTTGGCACCAGGACTGGACGCAGAGCCCGGTGCTGGTTCTAAAAATACGTGGGATCCCCTGTCATTTCCCCCCCCCCCCGTATTTTTACAGCCAGGACCGGCTCAAAGAGCCCGAGGCTGGTTATGCTTAGGAGGGGGGACCCCACGCATTTTTTTTCTGATTTTTAACCCATTCCATAAAAATAAAAAAAATACTTGTGCCTCCTAAATAGACAAACCAAGTACCTAATCCCTTAAATAGATATGCTATTACCAATAAAAAAACACACAAAAAAACATGTTTTTAAATTTTTTTATTAGATTCCGCCAGCAAAGTGAGGCGGATTGAAAATGACGAATTTACTGTCTAAAAGCACTGTTGTCGAATTTACAATCTTCAATTGAATATACTTTTGTCGAAATGCCGCATTTGTACCATTGCAGAAATGTCGAATTTGTCAAATGTCGAATTTCAAAAAGTCGAATTTGGAAAGTCCGTTTTTTTGCCGAAAAGTACTGAATTGCATTGTCGATTTTTTTGGGGGGGGCGAAAATGTCCCGTTTTTCGACATTTTCGGGAATTCGACCGCAATTGCATATACCCCTTAAAGTTTTTAAAAGATTTAGTTTCTAGAATAAACAAAGTCTTCCCAGTTACACTGGATGCAAATCGCCTACAACAGGTGTTGCAGAAATGGAGAGAAAGGCAATTAGTATTCTATCACCATCCTAACAATACACCCCAAACTCTGAACCCCCATAAATAAAAACATCTCTGTATTAACTGACTGCTTTGCCCCTTCCCCAAAAGTATGGATGCACTAGAGGTCTTAAATAACCCCAACCATGACCTGTCTCTTCAGCCAGCTTTGCTCTAATCTTAGTAGGACAATCAAACCCACCATCACCTCTGGTGAACCACCACTATGACCCTCCAGTATCCTGCCCCCCTACTGTGCCAATTAGGACTTGGCATAACACTAATAAACCCCATGCCAACCCCATGGCATAACACTACTTACCCCACACGGCTGCCAAACTCAGGCGTCATTACACGCGGCCCCATAACTCTCCCTCGCTTCTAATATCAACCCTCATCCCCCCAGGATAGTATTAGGTTAAACGGATAAGAATAAGGTATTCCCAACAAAGATAAACTATACAATTTTTTATTGCCAAGGGCTACAGAGTTTGAGTGTCCGCTTTTGGGAATAAGCAGCAATTATCATTTGAAGTGGATACGTCCTCCCCCAGCCGCCCGCTGCGTTAGGAACATTTAACAACGAACTGACTGTTGCTTTGTAACAAGCCCCGTCAGCAGACTAGGTATCGTGGACTCACCATTACCCCCCCCCCCCACACACACACACACACACACACACACTGCATACCTACAGAGGGGGAACCAATCAGCTGTCTGGAGCTCACACGTCTGCACTGCCATCGACTGAAAAGTACGTTCAATACCTGCAGCAGGTGAGAACTAATATTTGATCAGGGGTGAGCATAACATCCCTACTCCACTCTATTTACAGCATAACGTCCCCACTCCACTCTATTTACAGCATAACGTCCCCACTCCACTCTATTTACAGCATAACGTCCCTACTCCACTCTATTTACAGCATTACGTCCCCACTCCACTCTATTTACAGCATAACGTCCCCACTCCACTCTATTTACAGCTGTGGACTTCATGTTTTTAGGAAAAAATCCTTCCCACTGATTCTGGAATTACCAGCTTTATACCATCAATATATGCACCTCAACTCTGCTACTTTCATTTAAGCTTCATTTATATTATGTCTAAACTGCTATGCTTCATTCACTGCCATCTTAGATTGTTTTTATTGTTTTTTTATTTTTTGGTTACAAATGTTTCTGCAGTAATTATTGCTATTTTATATGTATTCTTAATAAATTGCAATATATGTTATTTTATAAGCGCTCCTTGTTTGTTGAGTCTATACAAACATTACGCTGAACTTTTTCCCCCCCTATTTCTCCAACCCTCCTCCAAAGAAAGGCAGCGGCAGATTGGCAATAGATCCTATCAGGACTCTTCCCATTACTCCAATACCCTAATGGGGCAGCCTAATTAAAAACAAAATTCACTTTGCGGAGGGCGGTCCGCTGCTCAGCTGCCCGGCCCGAGCCGGATGTCAGCATTCCCAAGAGACAGTCATGTTCCTCTTCCACAAATCTTATTTCTCGGGATTTCTTCATCAGCTAGGAGATTGCTCCCATGCTTCTATTATTTTTGAGGGAATTATTACTTTATGCTAAGATACATGTATAAGAGACATCAATGAGCTTTAATTAATATTCCAGACACGTTTGTATTATCACTTTAGATGACTTGTGAATGACCTAATATCTAGTCTATCTCTGCCACTTACCTTTCCTCGTACTACAGTAATGTTCTGTCTCTAATAGCTTATTTCTACTTTGTCTGTTAAATAGAACTGTTCTATTAAGTGAAACACATGTTCACTCAAGGCCTGATTTAGAGCTGGATACAAGGCCACATAAAAAAAGTGCGTTTGAGACTTTGGGGCTGATGCGTAGTTGAATGTTGGCAGAATGTACGAGGGTGGCTCAATAAGTAAGGTAACAAGACCTCTCACGTGTGTAATGTTCTGTATTCGGTTCTGACTTCCTGCCAGGCCAGAACAGGTAGACCACTGCTTCCCGTCACGGGCAGTTAACTGCGCATCATATCAGTCATACTGTTCCAACATCAGGTGTTAGATGGCGGGGGTGGTCTTCTGTTTGCCGGCGGTCGGGCTCCCGGCGCTCAGTATACCGGCGCCGGGAGCCCGACAGCCGGAATACCGACAATTATTTTCCCTCGTGGGGGTCCACGACCCCCATAGAGGGAGAATAAAATAGTGTGGCGCGCGTAGCGCGCCACCGTGCCCGTAGCGTGGCGAGCGCAGCGAGCCTGCAAGGGGCTCATTTGCGCTCGCCAAGCTGTCGGTAAGCCGGCGGTCGGTCTCCCGGCGCCGGGATGCTGGTCGCCGGGAGCCCGACCGCCGGCCAGCCGTAGTGAACCCAGATGGCGGGACTGGCGGAAACATAGTCACACATGGCGGGATTTACTAAAGAGAAAATGCGGTAACCCCCCCGTTTTACCGCATTTTCATATGTACTAACCCCCGACCGCCGCGTTTTCGGCCCTTAGGGTATCGCCATCTTTTCTGCTGCGGGGTACACTGGGCTCCACAAGGATTGGACAATGGGGTGTAGAATAGGATCTTGATCCGAGGCACCAACAGGCTCAAAGCTTTGACCGTTCCCAGAATGCACAGCGCCGCCTCCTATATCATCCCGCCTCCCAGTACAGGAGCTCAGTTTTGTAAATTGGCGCTGCAGTAAGCAGGCACTGAACAGAGGGGCTGCTCCAGGCAGCCCTAAGAAAAGCTTTTTATGAGGTAAAAAGTGAAGACTTCAAGGGCAGCAGCGGTGGTAAATGTCTTGTGACATTCACTGCTGCAGCTCCAGCTCTCCCCAGTGGCGCTGTACACTCCCGAGCCCTGGTTGCCGGGTACCTACAGCGGAGGCTCCGGTTTTCTTCACGTTAGACACACACGGCTGGGGCTCTCCAGGATCGCGTGGCCGCGCTTCGGGAGGTGGTAAGTGGGTCCCGCTCGCGGGACCCGGTCTTTATCGCGATCCGGCACGGTCAGTGGGAGGCGGGCCGCGCGCGCTGGCGGTGGACACTGTGGATACAGGCGATCCCACTAGCGCAGGTCAGGTTTTCTCTCTAAACCGTTTCTTATATCGCCCACAGTACCCGGTGGTTTTGCCAGCAGAGGGGATAAGGCTTAGACCTGAAGCCCCTCCCCCAGCCCCAGGGCACCATTTCTAGCAAGTGTTCCCGCCCTGGAGCTGCATATCTGTCTTTTCCTCAGCTCACTGTTCCTGGGACTGCTTGGGCAAATCCTCCTATGTAAAGCCGCCTGTTTGTCAGCGCTGTGCCTTTACATGACACTTAAGTATTCTACCTGCCTTTTTAGACATTGATAGTTAAGAAAGAGTGCACTTAGTCAGGGTTTTATAGTACAATTACCCTGTGACAGTGCCGTAACTAGGCATTTTAGCGCTGTGTGCAAGAAACGACAGTGGTGCCCCCCCCCCCCATGTAAGATAGGGGCAGTGCGCGCCAAAAATTTATAGGGGCGTGGCTTCACGGGGAAGGGGCGTGGCCACAAAATAATAGCAATTCATACTACGGTGCACAGTAGTCTACATTATTCAAATTACGCTGCACAGTAGCGCCACTACACCAGGTAGAGCCCCTTTTATACATTACAGCAGACAGCGTCCCCCTTTTTACACATTACGGCAGACAGCGTCCCCCTTTTTACACATTACAGCAGACAGTCCCCCTTTTTACACATTGCGGCAGCCAGTCCCCCTTTTTACACATTGCGCCAGCCAGGCCCCCTTTTTACACATTGCGGCAGCCAGTCCCCCTTTTTACACATTGCGGCAGCCAGTCCCCCTTTTTACACATTGCGGCAGCCAGGCCCCCTTTTTACACATTGCGGCAGCCAGTCCCCCTTTTTACACATTGCGGCAGCCAGGCCCCCTTTTTACACATTGCGGCAGCCAGTCCCCCTTTTTACACATTGCGGCAGCCAGGCCCCCTCTTTACACATTGCGGCAGCCAGTCCCCCTTTTTACACATTGCGGCAGCCAGGCCCCCTTTTTACACATTGCGGCAGCCAGGCCCCCTTTTTACACATTGCGGCAGCCAGTCCCCCTTTTTACACATTGCGGCAGCCAGGCCCCCTCTTTACACATTGCGGCAGCCAGTCCCCCTTTTTACACATTGCGGCAGCCAGTCCCCCTTTTTACACATTGCGGCAGCCAGGCCCCCTTTTTACACATTGCGGCAGCCAGGCCCCCTATTTACACATTGCGGCAGCCAGTCCCCCTTTTTACAGCCAGTCCCCCTTTTTACGCATTGCGGCAGCCATCCCCCTTTTTACACATTGCGGCAGACGGTGACCCCCTGAGAGAGAGAGAGAGAGAAAGAGAAAGAGAAAGAGAGATATACTTACCATCTCCCTGCTGGCAGTCAGGCTCCTCGTGCAGCTCCCTCGGTGCAGGCAGTGAGGTAAGAAGGAGGAGGAGGGAGGGGGAGGAGGGAGCCGCAGCAGCGCTATGTCATTGGTAGTAAGCGCCGCTGCAGCATCCCCCTCTCCTTCTGTATTGGCTGCCTGGCGCTGCTGTGGATGCTGGGATGGAGGAACCACATCCCAGCATCCACAGCAGCGCCGGGCAGCCAATACAGAAGGAGAGGGGGATGCTGCAGCGGCGCTTACTACCAATGACATAGCGCTGCTGCGGCTCCCTGCTCCCCCTCCCTCCTCCTCCTTCTCCGCTGCCCGGCACTGGTCCTCTTCTCCCTCCATAACGCGGCGCACACAGCAGAGCCGGCATGTAATAAGTCAATTTGACTCATTACATGCCGCTGGCCGTGAGCCCTCAGGGCAACTGCGCTGTGTGCCAAGCCCACTTGGCACACACGTAGTTACGGCCCTGCCCTGTGATATACATCCAGTTCTTACTGTGTACTGTTATATCTATTGTTATTTAGCTGTGTAAGCTAATCCAATGCAGTATTATTGTCAGTAATAACCTCTGCATTGTACAATCTGTGACTTTCTGTGTGTGCATTTGATAGCTGAGTGATGTCCATTTTGTGTATTTCACTCAAGCTGCTATCCCTATATTCCCTAACCTGAGGGGGCTTGGTGCGTCAGGTGTTATCTAATATAGGATTTTCACAAAGATATACTGTATTACTTATTTTTCTCTGTGATTTAGTCACCATATCTCTCCTTTATCTCTGCTAGTGCTGACTACACTGCGCAGGGGTTTGGGTTCAGAGGTATAGTGCTGCTGATAATTTTACTGTGTTAACCTCATATCATATCATGTCTGCTTTTGAGGGTAACGGTTCTGGGGCTGAACACACTGCCGGTGTTGCTGACGCCACGGGGCCATATGAAGAGAATTTAGCAGCTGTGGTCTCTGGTTCCGGGGGCTCCTTGCCCCCCAGTGGGACTGTGGCAACGGAGGCACATACTGACCCTCCGTGGGCCGCTTTTTCCACGCTTCTGCATACGCTAGTTCATAAACTAACACCCCCTATGGGACCCCCAATGCCAGTACAACCGTGTGTGGTCCCTGCAGCTAACCCACCGTGGGCGGACGATTTATCTGCTCAATTAAAGAAGTTGAACCTGTCCTTGACTACTAAAAAGTCTGACCAACGCTCGCCTAAGTCCAAGAGGTCCTCTAAGCGAGCGCTTATCTCCTCACAATCCACTGCTGTCACTGACACCTCGTCTGATGAAGACGGCACATATACTGACCCCTCAGGTTCTGACTAAGATACGGCTGATGGGGAGGGTAGTTCACATGTGGATGTTCCTGATCTTTTGGAGGCTATTAAGTTAATTCTGCAGATTACGGATGATCCCGAGCCATCCGTCCCTCTTAAGAAACCAGATAGGTTCAAGCGTCAGAAGGTGGTTAAGCAAGTTTTACCTCACTCTGACCACCTAGTGGATATACGTCAGGAACCCTGGGAAAACCCGTGTACGAAGTTTGTGCCTCAAAAGAAGATGCTGGCTCGCTATCCCCTCGCGCCAGAGCTGTCTAAAAATTGGGAAACGCCTTCTCCAGTGGACTCACATGTTGCTAGGATGGTGGTTTCCTCAGTTCTACCTGTCACTACCGTCACGTCTCTAAAAGAACCTATGGATAAACGTGTGGAGGGTTGTCTGAAAGCGATTTACACCCTCACCGGTGCTGCACAAAGGCCCACTATTGCAGCTACATGGGCTTCAGAGGCTATTGAAGCATGGGCCTTGGAGTTATAAGCTTAAATCTCTTCTGACCATGCTAGACAATGCTTGTCATATATTGTCACAGCTTCTCGATATATTAAAGAGGCGGCTTCTGATGCCGGTATCCTAGCAGCCAAGGCCTCTACTACATCAGTCCTGGCTCGCCGGATATTGTGGTTGAGATCCTGGTCTGTGGTTCTGGACTCTAGAAAAACCCTGGAGGTACTCCCTTTCAAGGGAGATATTCTGTTTGGGGAGGACTTAAATAAGATAGTGGCTGACTTGGCTACTGCCAAAACTGCCTGTCTGCCTAATACCGCTCCTTCTGTGTCGAAGGCTAAAGGTACGTCCTTTCGCCCCTTTCGTCCTTCAGGTAAAGCAAAAGGTCAGGCGTACCATAAGCAGGCCCGCACTTCCAAACCTGGTAAGTCGAAGCCCAAAAGAGCCTGGGCTGCCCGTCAGCCAGCTGCCAAGACCGATAAGCCTGCCGCATGACGGGGCGGGCCTCCCCCTGGGGGATCCCAGGGTTGGGGGCCGGCTTCTAGGATATACCCAGGAATGGTTGAAGACCACTTCGGATGCCTGGGTACGGGAAGTCGTCACTCGAGGTTACGCCATAGCCTTCAAAAACCGACCCCCTCATCGATTTTGCCATGTCCCGTTGGACAAAACAAAGGCAAACACTCTACATTCAGTGGTACAGACCCTCCTGGATACAGGAGTCGTCGTACAGGTGCCTCTTGCTCAGAGGGGCCGGGGGTACTATTCTCCGCTGTTTCTGGTCTCGAAACCGAATGGGTCCTCCCGGCCCATTCTCAACCTCAAGGCATTGAACAGGTTTGTGAAGGTTTCCAAGTTCCGTATGGAAACCCTTTGCTCTATAGTACTGGCCTTGGAACCTGGGGACTACATGGTCTCCCTGGACATACAGGATGCTTACCTGCATATTCCTATAGCAGTGTCACATCAACAATACCTGAGGTTCGCTATTAGCAACCTACATTACCAGTTTCGGGCGTTTACCTTTTGGTTTAACAACGGCTCCGCGAGTCTTCACCAAAGTCATGGCGGCGATGACGGTGGTACTCCGCCGTCAAGGGGTCAGGATACTGCCGTATCTGGACGACTTGTTAATCCTGGCAATTTCCCCAGATCTTCTCCTGCGTCATCTGGATATAACGGTCCGGTTTCTACAAGCCCACGGGTGGCTCATCAACTGGAAGAAATCCTCCCTGGTCCCTGCTCAGAGCATGGTGCACCTGGCAGCGTTGTTGGACACTCACAACCAGAGCTTGTTCTTGTCTCAGGAGAAAGTCCTGAAGATTCAGGACAGGATTCGTTGCTTCCTTTCTCGTCCGCAAGTGTCGATACATTCGCCAATGCAGGTGCTGGGCCTAATGGTATCAGCATTCGACATGGTGGAGTATGCTCAATTCCATTCTCGCCCCCTCCAGAGGCTGATTCTAGCCAAGTGGAACGGCCTACCTCACCGGATCAGATCTCAAATGATCTTCTTGACTCCGGAGGTCCGTCTGTCATTACACTGGTGGCTCCGGGACCTACAATTGTGCAGGGGTCATCCCTTCTGGATATCCAACTGGGTCCTGTTGACGACAGATGCCAGTCTAAGAGGTTGGGGCGCGGTGCTGGAGCAACACTCCCTTTATGGTCGGTGGACCAAGGAGGAATCTCTCCTCTCGATCAACATTCTGGAATTGCGGGCGGTCTTCAATGCGTTGAACCTGGCCCAGCATTTAATTCAGAATCGTCCTGTTCAAATACAGTCAGACAACGCCACCACAGTGGCTTACATAAATCATCAAGGCGGCACTCGAAGCCGTTTGGCAATGAAGGAAGTCTCACGGATTCTACGTTGGGCGGAACGCCATCTACCGGCCATATCAGCAATATTCATTCCGGGAGTCCTGAATTGGGAAGCGGACTTTCTCAGTCGTCAGGACGTGCATGCCGCCCAGTGGGGCCTCCATCCAGAAGTGTTTCAACTGCTCGTGGAAAAGTGGGGTCTTCCAGACGTGAATCTGATGGCGTCTCGACACAATCACAAGGTTCCGGTCTTCGGAGCAAGGACAAGGGATCCTCAAGCAGCATTCGTCGATGCGCTGGCGGTGCCGTGGAGGTTTCGGCTGCCGTATGTGTTCCCTCCGGTGTCACTCCTGCCCAGGGTAATTCGGAAGTTCAAGCAAGAAAAAGGAAATCTGCTTCTCATAGCTCCAGTGTGGCCCAGACGGCACTGGTTCTCAGACCTGCAGGGCCTATCGTTAGAGCGTCCAATTCTACTTCCACAACGCCCAGACCTCCTCGTTCAGGACCCCTGTGTCTACCAGGACCTAGCCCGGCTGTCTTTGACGGCGTGGCTCTTGAAGCTTCCGTCTTGAGGGCTAAGGGTTTTTGTGAAGAGGTCATTAAAACTATGTTGCGAGCCCGGAAACCGGCTTTTGCTCGGATTTACCATAGTGTCTGGCATTCCTACTTTGTTTGGTGCGTATCTAACAATTATAACGCTTCCAAGTTTAGTACAGCCAAGCTTTTGGCTTTTCTGCAGCAAGGCCTAGAGTTGGGCCTGCGTCTGGCCTCCCTAAAGGTTCATATTTCTGCCTTGTCGGTGTGGTTTCAGAGAAAAATTGCGACTTTGCCTGATGTTCATACTTTCACTCAGGGTGTGTTGCGTATTCAACCTCCCTATGTCCCGCCTGTGGCTCCTTGGGACTTGTCGGTGGTTTTGGAGGCGTTGCAGGAGCCTCCGTTTGAACCCCTTGGTTCAGCTGACCTTAAGTGGCTTTCCCTTAAGGTGGTGTTCTTGCTGGCTACTGCCTCTGCTAGAAGAGTGTCGGATCTGGGTGCCTTGTCTTGTAGTTCCCCTTATCTGATCTTTCACCGTGATCGGGCGGTTCTTAGGACTCGTCCCGGATATTTACCTAGGGTGGTTTCTTCGTTTCACCTTAATCAGGAGATTGTGGTTCCGGCCTTTGTCTCTCCTGATTTGTCTTCCAAAGAGCGGTCTTTGGATGTGGTACGGGCTCTCCGTATCTATGTGAAGAGAACTGCTTCTATCCGAAAATCTGATTCTCTCTTTGTTTTGTTTGGATTTCACAAACGTGGCTGGCCTGCTCACAAGCAGACCCTGGCCAGATGGATTAGAATGGTGATTGCACATGCTTATGTGAAGGCTGGTCTCTCTGCTCCTGATCACATTAAGGCCCATTCTACTCGGTCTGTTGGACCTTCTTGGGCGGCCCAACGTGGTGCGACCCTTTAACAATTGTGCAAGTCGGCTACGTGGTCTTCCGGGAACACGTTCATAAGGTTCTATGCCTTCGATACTGCCGCTTCCCAGGATGCTTCCTTTGGACGCCAGGTTCTTGTGCCCGCTACAGTGCATCCCCTCCCATAAGGAACTGCTTTAGGACATCCCCATTGTCCAATCCTTGAGGAGCCCAGTGTACCCCGCAGCAGAAAATGAGTTTTATGGTAAGAACTTACCTTTGTTAAAACTCTTTCTGCGAGGTACACTGGGCTCCACAAGGCGCCCACCCTGACGCACTTAGCTTCTTTGGGTTGGTATGGCATTAGCCGCTGACACTTCTCTTGTCGTGAGAGTGTGGTGTATGTGGCTACTAACTGTTGTTGTCTCTTTTCCTGCTACTGCATTGGGTTGGTTGACTAAAAATTGAGCTCCTGTGTAGGGAGGCGGGGTGATATAGGAGGCGGCGCTGTGCATTCTAGGAACAGTCAAAGCTTTGAACCTGTTGGTGCCTCGGATCAAGATCCTATTCTACACCCCATTGTCCAATCCTTGTGGAGCCCAGTGTACCTCGCAGAAAGAGTTTTAACAAAGCTAAGTTCTTACCATAAAACTCGTTTTTATGGTGATACCCTATAGAAGCCTATGGGATTCTTACCGCCGCCGCCGAATCCCGCCGCCGCCCTGCTCATGACGACCCCCCGGCATACCTGTGTGCTGCTGCTGGTGCGACCCCCCTCCTCCTTCTCCCCCGCAGCACAGCCTTGTCTCCTTCCGGCTGCAGGGGGGAGGAGGAGGAGCCCGGGGACTCCCTGCGCACATCACCTCCCGGGTGTGGGAGGTGATGGAGACCCCCGCAGACATCATCGTGGGGGGCCTCCTATACCGTATTGCGATACTAATCGCATATGTTAGTACATATGCGATTAGTATCGCTGCGGTAGGCGGCGAGGGGCAGCGATGTCTTATAGTACATCCCGCCCACATTGAGATGCGTAGTGTGATCCGATTTCTGCATCTAAAGGGCACATCAGCAGATGAAGGCCCTCATTCCGAGTTGTTCGCTCGGAGATTTTCATCGCATCGCAGTGAGAATTCTCTTAGTGCGCATGCGCAATGTTCGCACTGCGACTGCGCCAAGTAACTTTACTATGAAGAAAGTAAGTTTACTCACGGCATTTTCTTCGCTCCGACGTTCGCATTGTGATTGACAGGAAATGGGTGTTACTGGGCGGATGCACGGCGTTTTAGGGGCGTGTGGCTGAAAACGCTACCGTTTCCGGGAAAAACGCAGGAGTGGCCGGAGAAACGGTGGGAGTGCCTGGGCGAACGCTGGGTGTGTTTATGACGTCAGCCAGGAACGAAAAGCACTGAACTGATCGCACAGGCAGAGTAAGTCTGAAGCTACTCAGAAACTGCTAACTCGTTTGTAATCGCAATATTGCGCGTACGTCGGTCGCAATTTTAAGAAGCTAAGATTCACTCCCAGTAGGCGGCGGCTTAGCGTGTGTAACTCTGCTACATTCGCCTTGCGAGCGAACAACTCGGAATGAGGGCCGAAATTCATTACCAACTTGTCAAGGTGTACGGTCATAACGTCATGTCATGGAGACAGGTTTGGTGCACTGCCTTTGATAACAGCAGGACAGACATTCAAGATGAGCAACGATCCGGCCGGCCTGGAATTGCAGCCGACTTGCGTGTTTCCATGGGTCATGCATCTGGCCAATGGTAATGCAGGCAATTCGATGCTGCAACCTATATACTAGGCTAGGGGATAATCTGATAAATCGTGATGGGGCTGCAGCATGGGGGAAATCTTGGATTCAGGAGTGAGATGTGGTAACCAGAGAGGAGGAAAGGTGACGGTCATTGGCCAAACCAGGGACTGTGGGAGGGAGAGTGTAAGTTGGAGATTTAGGGAGCAGCGGGGTTGGAAAGAGCCTTGAATGTATTCTACAGGGGAAGGAGAGCTGGTGTTAGGCTTGGCTTAATGGGTGACATATTTGGAGTGGTGAGAGAGGAAGATAAGTCTAACTGCAGCATTGCGTACAAATTAAGGAGCAAGATGGGAGTGGGGGAGGCCTGTAAGGAGAAGGTTGCACTAGTCAAGGCTAGAAATGGACAATAGTTTTGGTGGCATCTTTAGAGAGGAAGGGTCTGATGAAAGCAGTGTTGTGGAACTGGAAGCAACAAGATTGGTCTAGAGATTGAATGTGGGGGACAAAGGAAAGCGAGGAGTTAAGAATGACACCAAGGCAGCGGAGTTGGGGAACGGAGGAGATAATGGTGTTATTGACAGTGATAGAGAGGTCGGGAGGGGAGGAGACTCTAGACGGAGGGAAGACCAGAGGCATCGAGAGAGGGGAGACTAAGAAGTACTTAGCCAGGCTAGCTGGAGGAGCCCTGGTCAGTAACACACTGGGAAGAGAGAGAAAGGAGGTTGCTACTGCTCAGCAGTAACACGTGCCAGAGCACGATGATGTGTCCAGAATGATGCTCAATCAATCATTGAAAATGAGCCATGTTCCTCACAGCTCACAGAAGCTCTTTATTCATTGCCACTGGATGCCTAAAGATTTGCCTACTGGTTCACCGGACCAGGTAACATCACTGAGGTACCACCACAGCCAGATAGATTTTAAGGCTCAGCAAAGATCTAGGGGTCTATTTACTACAGGTCGATTTTCAGTTTTAGTCCATTTTGAGGGGATTTGTTGGTGCGTTTGACAATTAGGTATTTACTAAAGGCAAAATAACCAGAAATCCCACTTCACACACAAATAGAACTTCAAATAGACCATTGGTATGTCCTCATAGACATCAATAGGAAAAGCTCATTTACTAACAGTCGATTTGAAAACAGGACCTCAATAGAACCAAAAATCACCAATTTCAATAGAACCATCTGAAACAGTTCATACATGTGGAATTGTCTGAAGCCTCAATATGTTGGAAACAACACAGGAGAGAAGCATGTGGGTCACTCTGGATGCATAAATAATGGCTTTTTTTAAGACACAGCATTGATTTAAAAAAATCGTGTATATGCAAATTAGCCCCGGAATGAAGGTGTTTGTGGGTAATATAATGCATGTGACATGTTTTGGCCAATAGGAATGCTGTTGTATAACTTTGTGGATTTTGAGCTTATTTTTGGTTCTGTTGAGAGTAAATAGAACATATCCAGAACTACAACTAGAACTTCAAATAAAAACCCATGCACCATCGAAACAGAATGGAACAAAAGATCGGCTTTTGGTAAATGAGCTATTTGGAATAGAAACGCTGCAGTCGATTTTGTGGGGATGTTGGTTCTATTCTGTCTGATTTTAAACAGAGTATTGAGTATTTAAATACCCTTAAATAGTCCTTCTTTATATGCAGACTACATTTAAAGACTACTAAAAATGGGCCAAATTCAGATCTGATCGCAGCAGCAAATTTGTTCGCTAATGGACAAAACCATGTGCACTGCTGGTGGGGCAGATGTAACATGTGCAGAGAGAGTTAGATTTGGGTGGGGTGTGTTCAAACTGAAATCTAAATTGCAGTGTAAAAATAAAGCAGCCAGTATTTACCCTGCACAGAAACAATATAACCCACCCAAATCTAACTCTCCCTGCAAATGTTATATCTGCCCCCCCCCCCCCTTCACCCTCCCCCTGCAGTGCACATGGTTTTGCCCATTAGCTAACAAATTTGCTGCTGCGATCAAATCTAAATTAGGCCCAATGGCCAATCCGAGAAAAGCTAAATTTTATATAGAAACAAGAAAGCAGATTTGATTGCATGTTGCTTACAATGTAGGGTTTTCATATAACTATTTTGATGTTTATTATTATATAACTAGGTGATTCATCGCGCCCTACGGGTGCTCTTCACACCGTTGTAAGGGGCTACGCCCCCTTAACCCTTGCACGCCCTTGTGGCGTGGAATATTTTTATTATATGGAGTATTACATCCAATCATAATTGTGTGAGTGGTTAAATATTGCACGGACAAAGGGCGTGCAATGGTTAAGGGGTGGAAGCCCCTTGCAACGGTGTGAACAGCGCACACAGGGCCTGGTGAATCACCTAGTGAGTGCTTTGGTTGGGGAAGTAGGTGGTGCGGGGAAGAGGCGGATGGGATCCTGGGGTGCCACGGGAGGGGCGGTTGTGGTGGTGCCGCAGGTGGGGGAGGGTGCGTGGGTGCTGTGGGTGGTGGTCCGGAGCCGCTTCGGGTGGGGGAGGAGCCGTTGCGGGGTTGCCCCGGGCAGGGCCGGTGCAAGGTTTCTTGGCACCCTAGGCAAAACTTCAGCCCCCCCCCCCCCTCCCAACTACCACTTCCCAATCCTTCAGGTGAAAGTGTGCATGCAAGGTCTTATACGTTTCGGGCCCACCGACATAACCTTGACACATACACTCTGTACAGTCCACACATAACCTTACATATTTTGTGTTTCCTCACTTTTACATCCTCCTGACCCCTGTCCAACAGCAGACCTTCCAACATGAACCGCCCCACTAGGTACAAAATGCTCTGTTCCTGGATTTCCCTCTTAATTTATGATTTCCATCACCTGTGTTGAACTAGTTAAATGATAAGAAAGCTGTTTCTTCACAGGTGATGGCAATAATAAATTAAGAGGGAAGTCCAGAAACAGAGCATTTTGTACCTAGTGGGGCGGGTCATGTTGGAGGGTATGCAACAGTGCTGGGTGACCATAGCATACAGCCCATTAAGAACATTTGCTATCTGCACGGACCTTTATGCAATAGCACAGACAGAGTAATGGTTAGCATTACTGCCTCACAGCGCTGCAGTCATGGTTTTGATTCCCAGCATGGCTCTAACTGTGTGTAGTTTGTATATTCTCCCCATGCTTGCTTGGGTTTTCTCCGGGTACTCCAGTTTCCTCCCACAATCCAAAGATATACTGGTAGGTTAATTGGCTCCCAACAAAAATTAACAATAGTGTGAATGTGTGTGCATGTGGTAGAGAATATAGATTGTAAGCTCCACTGGGGCAGGGACTGATGTGAATGGCCAAATATGCTCTGTAAAGTCCTGCGGAATATGTGTGCGCTATATAAATAACTGGTAAGGGATGTAGTTGGGATACAAGCGCTCGAATCCCAAGACCTGTCAGAATGCCAACGCCAGAATCCCGACAGCCGGAATTCCGAATGCAAGTATACTTGGGAGGTTAATGTTAGGCTGTGGGAAGGGGAGGGTTCGGGTTAGGGTTAGGCTGCGGGGAGGGAGGGTTAGGATTAGGTATACTTACCTCCACTGCCCCAGTCGGGATTTCAAACAGTCTGACCACCAGCATCCCATACCCAATCAACTGGTAATAGGTAGCACGTAGCCTCGTGTATCAATGCTACCTATAGAGTGTACGCCTGCGAGCACTAATACAACAAGCATGTGCCAGTAGCTTGATTAGTAGTACTAATCACTGGTCCCGCCAGAGGAGGGGAACAAGCAGCAGGTATATACAGGGACTGGACAGAGGGGACAGGGGCAGAACATAAGGGTCAGTAAAGAGAGATGACAGGGCCAGCACAGAGGTGACAGGGACAGGAGAGATGGAAGACTTAGTAAATGGACCCTGTGAGCAGCGGGCGTTGTGGTCAGTTACCTGACACTCCGGTACAGTACCTAACAGGCCAAACGCTCAGCCACTTCCCAGCCCTTCACCCCGCGCCGTTCTCCCGTCCCATACCTGTGCCTCTCTACTCCCCTCTCACAGTCATAATCACTTTCCTCCATCACATACTCTTTGTTTCCCACTAGGCACTTCCAGCATCTGGCTCCTGGTAGCGTATAGTTTTCCACTTGTGGACTGGGAGGCAGCAGAAGCCAGGAGTCAGGAGGGGGCGGAGCATGCAGGCCGGAAGCTGCAGCGCTTCTTGGCTGTCTGTGGTGGAGCGAGATGCCCGGCGCACCCCACCGCTGGCAGTGCTGCCGCTAGCGGAGATGGCAGCGGGCCCGAGCTGTCAGGCTGGGTCACTTAAGGAGTGGATAATAGTGCGGCGCAGGCCGCGCAGCCATAAGTAGGGCCCTGGGTTGTATACACTGGGCTCCTCTGTATATTATAGTGGGAAGGGCACAGAACAGCTGGTGGACAATGGAGAAAGTGCCCCCTTCAGGGCTGGAGCCCGGCGGCAAAAGTCTCCATTGCAGTTCCGCCCCTGGGTATATAGACATACAGTGCAGGAGTTGATAATTCTAATATATATATATATATATATATATATGCCGGCAGCTGGCATCCCGGTGAACAGAATCCTGGCAGTGGGATGCCGGACGCCAAAATGCCTGCAGCTTTGCTCACCACACTGCGGGCACATTGGAGCACTTTGCGCACCACATTTTTTATTCTCCCCTCAGAGGGAGAATAGTTGTTGGCATTATACTACTAACATATATATATGTAGGATTAAACACCTGAAACGTTGATGATATGAATTAGCTGCAATGGCTGTTTTTTCTTTCATAAAAAGTCTGTGGAGTGCCGCCTGCTGTAATGGAATGTGTGTATGGGGGCTGGCTGGTAACCCAAGGGAAGGCACCCAGGCATTACTTCTCAGTTCAGTGGAGTGCTGGTCACATTATATATATATATATATATATATATATACACACACACACACACACACACACACACATATGTATGTATGCCTGTATATATATATATATATATATATATATATATATATAAAACCACAGCCTAAAACTCAAATTTAGTTGGTCACAAAAAAAAAAAAATAGAATGAATACAGCCTGTCTTTACTTATGCTTTACTGACTGTCTCCTCCTCCTAACGCAGGGATCCAGCCAGGGGCGGATCTAGGCTTCTTCTATAGGGGGGGGAGGCGGTTTTAAAATTAATCCGGACTCCTCCCCCTTCCAGTCTGCTAAGCCCTAGTGATACATCATACATACACTACTAACAGACACGCAGACACTAGTGATACACCATACATACACTATTAACACACACACATACACTAAGGATACACCATACATACAGTACAATATTGACACACACTAGTGACACACCATACATACAATATTGACACACACACACACACTAGTGATACACTATACATACACTACTAACACACACACACGTGATACACCATACATACAATACTGACACACACACACACACTAGCGATACATAATACATACACTACTAACACACATACATGTGATGCACCACACACACACACTACTAACACACACACACACACACACACACACACACACACTAGTGTTACACCATACATACACTGGTGATACACCATGCATACAATGCTGAGACACACACAGACAGACTTTAGTAACACTCCATGTACATATAGACACTAGTGATGTATAAAGTATATACACAGACACAATAGGATAGAGTCCCGTCCACGCAGCGCTCCTCCTCCTCCATCTGCCGGGACGAGTCCCCTATCTCTCCTGCCCTGGCTCTCACCAGCACAGCACTCTGGCCGCTCTCTCCTCACTAGCTAATCGCCTCCCATCCTCTCCCAGCACCTCACCTTTTGGGTGTCCATGTGGTTCACGATCTCATAGACATGGCTGCAGCAGCTCCTCCGCGGCTGAAGGAGCGAACAAGGACGGGGCGCAGAGAGTTGTGCTGCTGCCGCTACTAGCAAGGGCCAGGGCACACTGGGTGGTCCCACCAGGCCCCCAGCACCCTCTCAGTTGCCCTGTCAATGCGGCCAGGTCGCGGCCGTCGCACTCAGCTCCCCTGCCCTCTGCTGCCCGCAGCACCAAGTGGGCGGGCTGTGTTGATGTGTTACGGGGCGCGATCGCCCTCATCACCCCATGCTGGATCCGCCAATGGATCCAGCCTCCTTCCATGCGCCCAGCTAGTCCAGCTGGCTGCACAAAGTTGACAGCTGGTCAGTTTGTTCAGCAGGGATGGGGTGTTCGGGCGGTGGTCATGAATGGTATAGGGAGAGAATATGCAGGATGCGGTCATGGGGGGGGGGGGGGGGGGGGAGAGGCTGAATGGGAAGCTGACCAATTTGCTGGGGGGGGGGGGGGAGTTTGGAGGGAGAGAAAATCCGGGATGCGATTTGGGGGGGGGGGGGGGAGATGCTGTTGTGGGGTGGGAAATGCCATGTGATATCGCGGGGGGGTGCTCGGGGAGGATTGCAGAGGGAGTGCTTTATATAACGAGAGCCAGCTTACACGTAGAGCAGCTGATGGTACACACTGACTCACTCTGTCAGCGGCGGCTGGTAATTGATGGGCGGCTCCAAGTCTCATAAGAAAGACGAGGAGCACACATAAGGGAATAAGAGAAAAGACGCATTTCTGTGCAGCGTGCGGTGCCGCCCTCCAGTGGCCGGCGCCCATAGGCAGCTGCCTAAAGCTGCCTAATGGTGGCGCCGGCCCTGGCCCCGGGTGGGGGAGGGGTGGATGCGGTGGTGTGGTGGGAGTTACGGGTGCGGGGTCGCTGCGGGTGGGGGAGGGGGTCCGGAGCTTTCGCGGGTGCTGGAGGGGGAGTGTGGGGGTGCTGCAGATGGGGCCCGGAGGTACTGTGAGTCGGGGAGGGGCGGGTAATGCTTCTCCTGCTTCTCCTCCTGTCGGCAGCTAAGCTGCTGTCCTCCCTTTGGCAGTGGCTCTCCCGGAGACTCGCACAGCAGCCAGTCGCTATTGTTAGTGCCGGTGTCCCAATGCGCCGCATTACAGGGAAGAAAATGTACGCAATAAACTACAGGTCCCAGCAGCCCTAAATGCCGGAATGCTTCGGTGCTAAGGGCTGCTGGGAGCTGTAGTTTATTTAGTGTGTCTACTTACCTGTAATGCCGCGCGTTGGGCCACTGGTGCTAACAATAGTGACTGGCTGGCAGAACTGAGTGACTCGCTGAATGGATGTAAAAGGTGATAGTGCTGCGCAGTGTCAGTGACACTGCACACAGGCCCGGCGCTAGCCGCTCAGCAAAGGGATGCAGTGCAGGGAGGCACCAGGAAGGAGAGACGTTCTCCCTGCTCTGCATCCCTGTGCTGAGCTGCTGCTGCTGCTGCCGGCTGCTGTCACACATGCAGCGGCGCCGGAAGCACAAAACCTCCTCTCCCCCTCGGCGCCGGCAGCACAAAGCCTCCTCTCCCCCTCGGTGCCATCAGCACAAAACCTCATCATCTCCCCCCTCCCCTGTGTGACATTCAGTTGCCGGGAGGGAGCCAAAGTGGGCGGAGCTAGATGGGAGTAAGGGGCGGGGCTACACGGGACCATGCTGCAACAGGAGGATGAGCTGCTCCAGCTTCGGCCAGCCAGACTTCATTAGATAAGTATAAAAAATGGGGGTATAGGGGTACTGGCGACGAGTGAGGCTAAAAACAATGTTTTTGTATGCTTGTAATTAGAAGCCAAAAGATATTATAAAATTATAAAAATAGATTTTAATATATACGAGAGTTAAACAGTTTCAAAGAATGGTTTTAAAAACAAGAATAAAAAACTTTTTTCAATAAACGAGAAATATAAAAGGATAGGAATTCAGAACTTAGCTTGAAAACAGTGGGTGGTCATCAAGAAGAAGTCTGCTGAGACGAAACGCGTTGGCCTGTACTGACCACCCACTGTTTTCAGTGAACCATCTCGGGGCTTCCAGGCCGGCAGCCCAGGTGCTGTGTTGCGGAGTCAGGGCCTCTGGGGATCTGGGCGCGGCTGTGGCGGGGAGGCACTTCTGTGACATCACACGCAGAGGAGGCTCCGGGGCTCAGAGAGTATACGGCGCAGGGAGGCCTATGAAAGTCTTCCGCTGCGCCGCTTTCATACACATCTATGCCGGTGGCCGCAGCAACAGCTTTTGTTCCACCTGCGGCGCAGCTAGGGAGTGGGGATTGTTGCTGCCGGAGGGGGCAGGTGGACTGGCAGCAAGATATTGGTGGTCATTCCGAGTTGATCGTTCGCTAGCAGTTTTTAGCAGCCGTGCAACGCTATGCCGCCGCCCACTGGGAGTGTATTTTAGCTTAGCAGAAGTGCGAACGAAAGGATCGGAGAGCGGGTCCAAAAATATTTTGTGCAGTTTCAGAGAAGCTTCAGACCTACTCGGCGCTTGTGATCACTTCAGACCATTCAGTTCCTGATTTGACGTCATGAACACGCCCTGCGTTCGCCCAGCCACGCCTGCGTTTTTCCGAACACTCCCTGAAAACGGTCAGTTGACACCCAGAAACGCCCTCTTCCTGTCAATCACTCTGCGGCTGCCTGGGCGACTGAAAAGCATCGCTAGACCCTGTGTAAAACGACATCGTTCGTTGTAATAGTACGCCGCACGTGCGCATTGCGCTGCATACTCATAAGTGCCGAGTTTTTGCCTGATCGCTACACAGCGAATGAATGCAGCTAGCGATCAACTTGGAATGACCCCCATAGGACGCTGCAGTAAAAGGATGTTTTTTCCCCCCTATGTACAGCGCAGAGACTTGCTGTAGATGCAGTGGCATACCCTCCAGCTGCACCTTTTTGGCAGGTACAGTCCCTTTTTTTTATGGTCTATACCGTTTTTTGACTCTCCAAGCTTTCATAAAAAGTATAGGAAAAGGGGCGTGGCCACGGCGCTGTACCCGTGACCACGCCCCTTTTTCGAATTTGCATCAATGTTTATGTGTAAAGTGTTTGAGGGTATGTTGCTTCAGATGCAGTGGGCCTATTTGGGGTGTGGGGCTGGAGGAGCTGCAGCTCCATCAGTCCCATTGCTAATCCTGCTCTGTGAAAACACAGCAGGCAAAGGGCAGAGCCTCCCATTGGATGTAACCTGTGTGGGAGGGCGTTTCTCGCCCAATCAGCTGTGGACTGGGTGTGATAGACCTGCCAGTAACCCAATGAGAGCTCCTAGCAACGCCCAGCGTTAGAGACCCAGGCACAGAGGCACAGGGCTATTATATAGGAGATAATAATAATTATTATTATTATTATAATAATAATGCTTATCTGAAATGTTCACTGTGACATTTAAGAAAAAAATGTTAGAAAGACTTCAGCATGCTTACGGGCCACTATTGGCTTTTGTTCCTATGTCTCTAGAGAAAGCACGTGTCCCATTTTAAGTTGTTTTTTTGTTTACTGTGGAAGATCGGTACTGTACTGTATATGCTCTTACGGTCATTGTACAATGCAGAAAATTCCAAGGGCTTTAGATTGTCCTGTTTATCTCTCCAATGGCCTTGAACTCTGTTTTGAAAACATCCCCTTCTTGCTCTCTCCCCCCCCACCTCCCTCACCCTCTTATCCTTCCCCGCTAGAGGAAGGGGGATTAGAACTGAAGTGCACTTGGCCGGACGCGGGGCTGATAATACTAGGAAGCGCTTAATGGCTCCAGAACAAAAGCTTGTCTTTTCTGTCCTGAATCAACATAGCAGATGGCTTGTGATATGACACAGTCTTAGCAAGTGCATGCAGACTCTGCGGGTGGCCTGCAAAACTGCACACAGGTTGCAACAAAACCGACTCTGTTGTGTATTGCAACGATGGATTAGTCCATTGGGTGGAGCCACTGGCGTTTCTATAATGGGTGCAGTGTGTACGGTGCACACGGGCCACTAAGTCCAGAGGGGGCCCACACCGCACCCATTTTTTTAATACTCACTTCTCCGCCCCGACATGACCTGCGCTGTTAAAACCCAGTGAAAATGGCGCAGCTGCCATTTCCACGGAGTTCTGCGCATGCGCAGTAGAGAAATCTCTAGGAAAATGGCCGCCGCACCATTTTCCCGGAGAGCTGCACATGCGCTATAGAGAAATCTCTGGGAAAATGGCTGCCACACCATTTTCCCGGAGATCTGCGCATGCGCAGTAGAGTCTGAGCCCTCTAGTGCTCAGACTCTACAGCGCTCCTGCAGAGAGGAGGGGGCCCGTACGGAGGAGGCAGCACACGGGCCTCCTCCTCTCTTAAAGTGCCCCTGGGTGGAGCGACATTCTTAACAATGTCAGACATCCATGAGAGTCTTGTCTCCCAGCGTCAATACGTTTTTATGTATCAGCCCTTGGATTAACTGAGAATGTATGCCATGTTGGGATGGTATCCGGACTCCAGGTCGACAGCACAAAGGTCGACACACCTTAGGTCGACGCCAATTGATCGACACACCTTATGTCGACATGGACAAAAGGTCGACAGGAACAATGTCGACATGAAAAAAGGTCGACATGGGTTTTTCACGATTTTTTTCTTTTTTTGAACCTTTTCATACTTAACGATCCACGTGGACTACGATTGGAACGGTAAAGTGTGCCGAGCGAAGCGGTAGCGGAGCGAAGGCACCATGCCCGAAGCATGGCGAGCGAAGCGAGCCATGCGAGGGGACGCGGTGCACTAATTGGGGTTCCCGGTCACTCTACGAAGAAAACGACACCAAAAAAAACATAAAAACCTCATGTCGACCTTTTTCCATGTCGACCCTGTCCATGTCGACCTTTTGTCCATGTCGACCTTTTGTCCATGTCGACCTAAGGTGTGTCGACCAATTGGCGTCGACCTAAGGTGTGTCGACCTTTGTGCTGTCGACCCTCAGTCCCAGACCCGTTGGGATTACTTACGGCATTAGCTAAAACACAAAGAATTGCTCATCAATTTCTAAAACTAAATAAAAGATGACTTTTCAGACCTCAGATGAAGAGGAGAGCGCTGTGAAGTTGGGTCGGGACCTAATGAGACAAACTGAATCATATCACTAAGCCCACTGCGGCACAACAATGGATATTGTGTCAACAGAGAGTAATGGGGCCCATATGTCTGGAATAGAGTGGCACAATTCATCGTTCTGCAGGTGATTGGGGTACATAATCTGCAATCACCAATCGCCGATTCCAAACAAAAAGTGATTGGAATCGGTAAATCAGGTTTTCCAACATTTTGGATTTCACCAACCAATCGGGTCTGTAGGTTGGTAGTGTATGGATTTGCCGTCCATTACTAGTAAAATTATGAGTCTCTCAAGAATGGTAGATCTGAATTTGCTAAACCTGATCTACAAATCACTAAAAAATATCAACAATGTATGGGGACGTATTGGTGGATTGGAGAATCGTTAAATCGGGAAAGAGGCAGAATTGTTTTTTTTCCTGCTTGCTGATGTATGGGCCCTATTACGTGGAATTTATATTGAGGAGTAAAAAGAAGAACTTGCATTAGTAAAGGATAATGCAAATCTAAAGATTGTCTCAGTCTTCCGAGATCTCAATTCTCTCAGTCCAAGTTGCAATGGAGGAAAATGTTTCTTTTTCAGTTCTAGATATGTTGTGTGACATTTTCTTCTCAGTGGTTAGTAGCGCCATTCTTTTTGTTGCTATAATTGTCGCTAGAGGTTATTCATTTAGTATAGCATAGTGCATATTTGACATAAGACCATCCAGGGTGAATAGAGAAAGATGGCAGGTTCCTTCCCTGCCACCTGTCTCCCCATTAGAGGATGGACTCAATGAAGCCACATTAGAAACCCAGCACTCTAACCCTGTCCAAATAAAAAGGACCATCATTGAGGTGCAGATGTCCCGCATGATTACAAACTTCAAGAGATAGACTGGAATATCAGATACAACCTCATCAAGAGAGGATTAGCAACCTGCATGAAATATAATCACACTTGGGTCATGGCATGTGATGAAATCAAACTGAAGAACCTGTGATAAAAAGGGGAATGGACTGTCCATAGGTTCCGTTTCTTTTGACTTTTCCTCAGTGATAACCAGCCTAAGGATAGGTTTAGGCTGCAGGGGGTGGTTAGCATTAGGCTGCAGGGAGGGGGACTTAGGGTTAGACACCCCTGGGGAGGGTTAGGCTGCGGGGAAGGGAGAGTTGGGTCTAGGCTGGGGGAAGGGGTGGTTAGGGTTACACACCACTAGGGAGACTTAGGATTTGGCTGCGTGGTGGGGGGAGGGGAGGGCGATCTTCGGCATGCCGGTGTTGGTCATTTGACCGCAGGCATCCCGTCAAGCAGGATATGTATCCTGTCTATTGCTCTCACAGATTTGCACACAGTCCAGGGATTGTATCTCCGTTTTCAATAGTCACGTCCCTTTTATCTAGACCATTTTGGCAGTGGTAGTTTTGTGCTTCTCCTCTCTCATCTCATTCAACCTATATCCTTTATGAGATCCATGATGAACACTTGGCAGATCTGATTTGGTTGAGGGTCTCGTCCACTAGCAACATGGAATAGGTGTCAAGTGTGGAAATATTGAGTATTTCTGCTTTGAGACCAGCACAATGGGTCTACACCATTCACTTGTGGAATCCATTATCCCAGTATACCCTGAACCTCTTTGTTCATTATCATGCTTTTTCCTTCTTCTGAAGGGTCTTTGCTGAAAAAAGTGACCCCTTTGGTCTAGCAAACTAGGTTTTAGCCAGATTCTCAGGCAGTCCATGTGAACTCCACATCCAAATCTTCTAAAGACTTGTTCTGCCCAGAAGTTAGGGACAGCTCACAATGGACCCCAGACTCTGGCTTTGAGTCTACACACCACAAAAGTCCTCAAATGTCAAGGTTTACAAATCTAAAAAGGGGAAGTAATTTGACAATATTTTTTAAGTGTGCATTGTGGCTTTTTAGCTACATATGGGTCACCTGTTGCTTTGGACTAACAATGTTCCTTCAGCAGGGCTTTTCACGGAAACCCTGCAAAATGAAGGGATGGAGAGATACAGGGTAGCTTATAACAATTGGGAGGGGTGAGAGGTGAAATTATTCCGTCAATGCTTAGTGGGTCTTAAAACTACTATATGACTCTAGAACAGTGGCGCCTCCAAAGGTGGGGCTGCAGTTCAGATCAAATTTCAAATAGGGGAGCCGTACCAACTGCTACCAACTGCCATTTCAAACCGACTCACTGACAGTTGGTTTGGCTCCCCTACGTGAAATTTTAAACTGAGCTGCAGACCCCCCTCTGGAGCCACCCCTGCTCTAGAACCATTTGCTTTTGCTGTGACTAAGGGGGACATGTACTAAGCAGTGATAAAAGTGGAGAAGTGAGCCAGTAGAGAAGTTGCCCATGGCAACCAATCAGCTGCTCTGTATACTTTTATAGTATGCAAATTAGAAATGTTACGTCAATGATGATTGGTTACCATGGGCAACTTCTCTATCTGCTAACTTCTTCACTTTTATCACTCCTTAGTACATGTCCCCCTAAGTAGCAAACGTGCATGGTAAGGTTGATCTTGGCCGTAGAGTTTACCCATGGGTCTTCTGAGAAATGAATGACATCTATGACCGTGTCTGACCTGTTGTGTTAAGTTATTATGTTATTGTTACAGGATTTCAGGCCTGGCAATACTCACCTCTCTAAGGTTGCCTGGGGACACAGTGTATTAAGTCACAGGAAATTGAAGGTTTTCAAGATACTCAATGCTGTTGGCATCCACACCTGGTATGACATCTGTATGGATTGTTTGTATTGTATGTGCATGGAAGCGGTGCCAGTATAATGTCAGTAGACTGTTTATTGCATACCGTCTGTGTACCTTTCCTATTTGCGCCACACACATACTGTGCCCTTATGCTAACCCTATAAAAAAAATGTCCCCTTTGGCTGAAATCTGACTTCCTCAAATTGTCCTACAAAATCCCCTTCATTTCTCAGAATTCATAGAAACAGGCCTGAAACTATTCCTTTCATCAGTGCTGAGCCAGGGACACCAATAAACAATTAGTGTTTGTTGTCTTTTACAAAAATATTCCCTCATACCCCAGTTTTGGAGATTGAAAATAAAGTATGTGTAGAAGATCTATTTAACTGTCTGGATTAAAATTGTCATCATTAGTCAATTCTCAAGTAATTCAAAGGCCATTGTGTGTGTTTTCCATGTTTGTGGCATTATTGAGGAAGACAAATGTTACCGTATTTACACATAAAAACAGTGAATGTTTTGATATATGCACCTGTTTGCTTTCAAAAGAGGTGTACACTGGGGCGTAAAAAGAGGTTTTGGCACCAAGTGCAAATTTTTAAAGCCCCTTCCTTGGCAAAAAAAAAAAAATTGTATTAAACTCTATAAATTATACTTACCCGGCTAGACTCTGGGCATTAGGGTCAATAGAAGACCCTAGTGCTGTCCCAGAGTCTACTGCGCATGCACAGAACTCCTGGAAAATGGCAGCTGCGGCATCTTCCCAGTGGTTTCTGCAGTGCTGCTGCCACCAACGCGAGACTTCAGAGGGTAAGTATTACAAAGCTGGGTGCGACATTGGCCCCCTGGAACCAAGGGCCCTTGGGCCTCGTACACACTACACCCAGGTAGGATTGGATAGCCCCGGGCGGGTAATGGAGCTGCTGTAAATTACCACGGCTGATTGAAGATCACCCTTAATCTGTTTTCTTATTGTCCATGCATGGTACAATTTTATGGGGTATATTCTCCCCCCTTGTGGGCAGTATGGATGGTGTAATGGTTAGCATTACTGCCTCACAGCATTGAGGTCATGGGTTCGATTCCCACCATGGCCTTAACTGTGTGGAGTTTGTATATTCTCCCCGTACTTGTGTGGGTTTCCTCCAGGTACTCCAGTTTCCTCCCACAATCCAAAAAATATACTGATAAAATGAACCCTAGTATAAATGCGTGTGTGTATAAATGTGCTAGGGAGTATTTGGCCTAATTCAGAGTTGATCGCAGCAGAAAATTTGTTAACAGTTGGGCAAAACCAGTGGCGTAACTAGGGGCCCGCAGCCCCTGCGAGCGCTTGGGGGCGTGCAGGGGTACGGGGCGCCCTAGCCGCTGCCACTGATTTCTGCTGGGAAGGAGGGACACGGAGGGCACAACGCACGCCTCTCCTTTGTGTCCCTCCTGGGTCTCCGGCGGTAGCATCATGCACTTCATTTAACAGACACGCCGCTGCCGCAGGAGACGCAGGAGGAACACACAGGAGAGGCGCGCGCTGTGCCCTCCGTGTCCCTCCTTCTCGAATCACACAGCAACGGGGGAGCCCGGAGGGGGGGGGGGGTACCTGGCACTGGGGGAGCATATTTAGCACTGGGGAGGGGGTGTACCTGGCACTGGGGGAGCATATTTAGCACTGGGGAGGGGGTGTACCTGGCACTGGGGGAGCATATTTAGCACTGGGAATGGGCATATTTGGCACTGGGGGGGCATGTTTGGCACTGGGGGGTGTATGTGTACCTGGCACTGGGGGGGGGGGGGGGCATATTTGGCACTGGAGGTATATGTGTACCTGGCACTGGGGGGGGGGCATATTTGGCACTGGGGGCATATGTGTACCTGGTACTGTGGGGGAATATCTGCCACTGGAGACATATGTGGCACTGGGAGCACAGCCCTAGCAACAAGCAAAACCCCCTAGCAACAAGCATGACTCCCAGTGCATAAAACCCCTGGCTATGAATATTACGGGTCTGGGACGCGGTATCGATGTAGTGTTTGCAGACAGCACTTTGATCGGCAGCGCTAGATAGACAGACTGTTTAGGTCGACATGTACAAGGTAGACTTGGGTTTAAAGTCGATGTCATTTTAGTCGACAAACACATTAGTACGACGTGTAACTAATCGATTCATAAAGTTAGACATACCATTGTGTTCGGCATACGCATCCTAGACGGAACATATATCGACATTGAGAAGTCCGACAATATAAATAGTATGACAACTAAAAGATCGAACGATTATAGCATCGACTTAAATTAAGCTAGACAGTTAATAGGTCGACAGGTAAATGTTAGAAATTTAACATATCGAAATTAACAAAGCTAGACAGATATTAGATCGACAAATAAAAGGTCGACTCTTAGAACATCGACCTAAATTAAGCTAGACAGTTAATAGGTCGACAGGTAAATGTTAGAAATTTAACATATCGAAATTAACAAAGCTAGACAGATATTAGATCGACAAATAAAAGGTCGACTCTTAGAACATCGACTTAAATTAAGCTAGACAGTTAATAGGTCGACAGGTAAATGTTAGAAATTTAACATATCGAAATTAACAAAGGTAGACAGATATTAGATCGACAAATAAAAGGTCGACTCTTAGAACATCGACTTAAATTAAGCTAGACAGTTAATAGGTCGACAGGTAAATGTTAGAAATTTAACGTATCGACATTAACAAAGCTATTGAGTGTGTGTGTGTGTGTGTGTGTGTGTGTGTGTGTGTGTGTGTGTGTGTGTGTGTCCTGCACCCCGCGATGACAGGGCGCCCTCATCAAGGCACAGCTGCAAGCCTTCACTGATGAGACGCCCATGGCTAGCCGCTAAACGGGACGCTCCTAGTCCTCCCCCACAAGGCATGGCACTACATGTCCCAGGCTGCCCTCTCACATCCCTGACAGCCCCAAGGTCTTCAAGCTATCCCTGCCTGGCAGCATGGGTTGGACAAGTAGTGAGTGTGTGGGAGTGAGTGTGTGGGAGTGAGTGTGTGTGTGTGTGTGTGTGTGTGTGTGTGTGTGTGTCCTGCACCCCGCGATGACAGGGCGCCCTCATCAAGGCACAGCTGCAAGCCTTCACTGATGAGACGCCCATGGCTAGCCGCTAAACGGGACGCTCCTAGTCCTCCCCCACAAGGCATGGCACTACATGTCCCAGGCTGCCCTCTCACATCCCTGACAGCCCCAAGGTCTTCAAGCTATCCCTGCCTGGCAGCATGGGTTGGACAAGTAGTGAGTGTGTGGGAGTGAGTGTGTGGGAGTGAGTGTGTGTGTGTGTGTGTGTGTGTGTGTGTCCTGCACCCCGCGATGACAGGGCGCCCTCATCAAGGCACAGCTGCAAGCCTTCACTGATGAGACGCCCATGGCTAGCCGCTAAACGGGACGCTCCTAGTCCTCCCCCACAAGGCATGGCACTACATGTCCCAGGCTGCCCTCTCACATCCCTGACAGCCCCAAGGTCTTCAAGCTATCCCTGCCTGGCAGCATGGGTTGGACAAGTAGTGAGTGTGTGGGAGTGAGTGTGTGGGAGTGAGTGTGTGTGTGTGTGTGTGTGTGTGTGTGTGTGTCCTGCACCCCGCGATGACAGGGCGCCCTCATCAAGGCACAGCTGCAAGCCTTCACTGATGAGACGCCCATGGCTAGCCGCTAAACGGGACGCTCCTAGTCCTCCCCCACAAGGCATGGCACTACATGTCCCAGGCTGCCCTCTCACATCCCTGACAGCCCCAAGGTCTTCAAGCTATCCCTGCCTGGCAGCATGGGTTGGACAAGTAGTGAGTGTGTGGGAGTGAGTGTGTGGGAGTGAGTGTGTGTGTGTGTGTGTGTGTGTGTGTGTGTGTGTGTCCTGCACCCCGCGATGACAGGGCGCCCTCATCAAGGCACAGCTGCAAGCCTTCACTGATGAGACGCCCATGGCTAGCCGCTAAACGGGACGCTCCTAGTCCTCCCCCACAAGGCATGGCACTACATGTCCCAGGCTGCCCTCTCACATCCCTGACAGCCCCAAGGTCTTCAAGCTATCCCTGCCTGGCAGCATGGGTTGGACAAGTAGTGAGTGTGTGGGAGTGAGTGTGTGGGAGTGAGTGTGTGTGTGTGTGTGTGTGTGTGTGTGTCCTGCACCCCGCGATGACAGGGCGCCCTCATCAAGGCACAGCTGCAAGCCTTCACTGATGAGACGCCCATGGCTAGCCGCTAAACGGGACGCTCCTAGTCCTCCCCCACAAGGCATGGCACTACATGTCCCAGGCTGCCCTCTCACATCCCTGACAGCCCCAAGGTCTTCAAGCTATCCCTGCCTGGCAGCATGGGTTGGACAAGTAGTGAGTGTGTGGGAGTGAGTGTGTGGGAGTGAGTGTGTGTGTGTGTGTGTGTGTGTGTGTGTGTGTCCTGCACCCCGCGATGACAGGGCGCCCTCATCAAGGCACAGCTGCAAGCCTTCACTGATGAGACGCCCATGGCTAGCCGCTAAACGGGACGCTCCTAGTCCTCCCCCACAAGGCATGGCACTACATGTCCCAGGCTGCCCTCTCACATCCCTGACAGCCCCAAGGTCTTCAAGCTATCCCTGCCTGGCAGCATGGGTTGGACAAGTAGTGAGTGTGTGGGAGTGAGTGTGTGGGAGTGAGTGTGTGTGTGTGTGTGTGTGTGTGTGTGTGTGTGTGTCCTGCACCCCGCGATGACAGGGCGCCCTCATCAAGGCACAGCTGCAAGCCTTCACTGATGAGACGCCCATGGCTAGCCGCTAAACGGGACGCTCCTAGTCCTCCCCCACAAGGCATGGCACTACATGTCCCAGGCTGCCCTCTCACATCCCTGACAGCCCCAAGGTCTTCAAGCTATCCCTGCCTGGCAGCATGGGTTGGACAAGTAGTGAGTGTGTGGGAGTGAGTGTGTGGGAGTGAGTGTGTGTGTGTGTGTGTGTGTGTGTGTCCTGCACCCCGCGATGACAGGGCGCCCTCATCAAGGCACAGCTGCAAGCCTTCACTGATGAGACGCCCATGGCTAGCCGCTAAACGGGACGCTCCTAGTCCTCCCCCACAAGGCATGGCACTACATGTCCCAGGCTGCCCTCTCACATCCCTGACAGCCCCAAGGTCTTCAAGCTATCCCTGCCTGGCAGCATGGGTTGGACAAGTAGTGAGTGTGTGGGAGTGAGTGTGTGGGAGTGAGTGTGTGTGTGTGTGTGTGTGTGTGTGTGTCCTGCACCCCGCGATGACAGGGCGCCCTCATCAAGGCACAGCTGCAAGCCTTCACTGATGAGACGCCCATGGCTAGCCGCTAAACGGGACGCTCCTAGTCCTCCCCCACAAGGCATGGCACTACATGTCCCAGGCTGCCCTCTCACATCCCTGACAGCCCCAAGGTCTTCAAGCTATCCCTGCCTGGCAGCATGGGTTGGACAAGTAGTGAGTGTGTGGGAGTGAGTGTGTGGGAGTGAGTGTGTGTGTGTGTGTGTGTGTGTGTGTCCTGCACCCCGCGATGACAGGGCGCCCTCATCAAGGCACAGCTGCAAGCCTTCACTGATGAGACGCCCATGGCTAGCCGCTAAACGGGACGCTCCTAGTCCTCCCCCACAAGGCATGGCACTACATGTCCCAGGCTGCCCTCTCACATCCCTGACAGCCCCAAGGTCTTCAAGCTATCCCTGCCTGGCAGCATGGGTTGGACAAGTAGTGAGTGTGTGGGAGTGAGTGTGTGGGAGTGAGTGTGTGTGTGTGTGTGTGTGTGTGTGTGTGTGTGTGTCCTGCACCCCGCGATGACAGGGCGCCCTCATCAAGGCACAGCTGCAAGCCTTCACTGATGAGACGCCCATGGCTAGCCGCTAAACGGGACGCTCCTAGTCCTCCCCCACAAGGCATGGCACTACATGTCCCAGGCTGCCCTCTCACATCCCTGACAGCCCCAAGGTCTTCAAGCTATCCCTGCCTGGCAGCATGGGTTGGACAAGTAGTGAGTGTGTGGGAGTGAGTGTGTGGGAGTGAGTGTGTGTGTGTGTGTGTGTGTGTGTGTGTGTGTGTGTGTGTCCTGCACCCCGCGATGACAGGGCGCCCTCATCAAGGCACAGCTGCAAGCCTTCACTGATGAGACGCCCATGGCTAGCCGCTAAACGGGACGCTCCTAGTCCTCCCCCACAAGGCATGGCACTACATGTCCCAGGCTGCCCTCTCACATCCCTGACAGCCCCAAGGTCTTCAAGCTATCCCTGCCTGGCAGCATGGGTTGGACAAGTAGTGAGTGTGTGGGAGTGAGTGTGTGGGAGTGAGTGTGTGTGTGTGTGTGTGTGTGTGTGTGTGTGTGTGTGTGTGTCCTGCACCCCGCGATGACAGGGCGCCCTCATCAAGGCACAGCTGCAAGCCTTCACTGATGAGACGCCCATGGCTAGCCGCTAAACGGGACGCTCCTAGTCCTCCCCCACAAGGCATGGCACTACATGTCCCAGGCTGCCCTCTCACATCCCTGACAGCCCCAAGGTCTTCAAGCTATCCCTGCCTGGCAGCATGGGTTGGACAAGTAGTGAGTGTGTGGGAGTGAGTGTGTGGGAGTGAGTGTGTGTGTGTGTGTGTGTGTGTGTGTGTGTGTGTGTCCTGCACCCCGCGATGACAGGGCGCCCTCATCAAGGCACAGCTGCAAGCCTTCACTGATGAGACGCCCATGGCTAGCCGCTAAACGGGACGCTCCTAGTCCTCCCCCACAAGGCATGGCACTACATGTCCCAGGCTGCCCTCTCACATCCCTGACAGCCCCAAGGTCTTCAAGCTATCCCTGCCTGGCAGCATGGGTTGGACAAGTAGTGAGTGTGTGGGAGTGAGTGTGTGGGAGTGAGTGTGTGGGAGTGAGTGTGTGTGTCTGTCTGTGTGTGTGTGTGTGTGTGTGTGTGTGTATGTGTGTGTGTGTGTGTGTGTGTGTCTCTTGACAGCCATTCATGACAGCCCTTGTCACCCTGGCATTCATGAGACCTTGCTGGATGCTTTATGTTAAGCTAACACTAGTCCTTAAACTTTTCAAAAGGATTATATTTCCCCCCCCAAAAAAAAATAACTCATGCCAATAATTAAAAAGTCCAACGCCCTACCCCCTCAAACCAAACCCATTATTCAGCTTCCGATATCCAATTGGTTGGATATGATATATGTCAGATGATGCATTATCTTACCACACAGCTGAACCAATGAGAAACTTAGAATATTAGGCAGTAGGATGGTTTGTTTCACATTGATTATAAAAGCCAAGATCGACCCTTGCTTAGGCGCCATTTTGAGAACAGCGCTCATGAGTGTCAGCGTAAGTAATCTGTATTTACCCACTGCGCCAGAGACCACTAAACCGGGTATGCTGTATTCTATTGATTTTTTACAATAAGATAATTGTATTTCCTGTTAAGGTAAATTTCAAACTTTCATCTAATTCTATTCTTCACAGTTAGAAGAAAATATAGGTCGTTTCAGACAAATACAAAACACACACACTCTTTATAAATGTTTCCTCCTCAAGATCTACATAATACCGAGTTCACTATCACTAGCTGCTTGGTTTTTTTAGATTAACTCCTTCTGACAGTCAAATGCAGCAATCTACATTAATGTGTTACATCCATCTTAAAGATACCCTCTGCTAACCATACCACACCTCGGCCCTGCATCCATTACAACCAATCGTACTACAGTTACTGGAACAGTTTTATCTGGCTTTGTAAACTTATCTGGTTTTGTGATAACATAGCTGTGTTTTATTGCCGTTTTGCAGTCAGAGTGACTGACAGTACGTTCCCAATTACAAAATGGCGCCGATTAAACTCCATGCTTGGCTGCCTGTTCATCATGCTAAAGACATCTAGCATCACTGCACAGATACACAGCTATGTCACCCAACCCTTATCACATTGCAGAGCCCTGCAGGGTGTGGCAACTGTGTCTTGGATGTGAGGAAGGATTATTGTCACAACATACATTTGTGCTATCCCACATAGATAAATACACTAGGGATGACTATCGTTCATCTATGAATCAAATTAATTCAAGGTTTATGACCGATGTAGAATACTTTTCCCAGCGATGGTGGAGAACCTATGTTTTCTGTACATCACTATCTCAGCCTAAACCAATATTTATGTATGTTCTAAAAATATATATATATATATATATATATATATATATTTTTTTTTTATAACGATCGTAGTTTAGACCACAGCACCCGTGACTCACCACCCCTGATCTTTGATTGGTCAGCGGGTCTTTCATGGAAGCTAGGATGGCCATCTATGACTGAAACCATATATGGTCTCCCATAGCACAGTTAGGGGTCTATTCATGTAGCATTGAAAAGACCTTTTTTTGGCGGTAAACAGGGCTTTTCTCTGCCTACTGCAATTCACAGAGCGGGTTAACGTGTAGAAGTCTCTGACTTCTCCAGCGTTACCCCCGCTCTGTGCCTGAATCGCATCACCATACCTTTGAATGGTGAGTGCGATTCATGAAGGTGTGGAAAGCTCTGCTTTCCGCTTCTCCATGGAGTCCAGGTTCGCCATCTCAGGACGCCGTAACCTGAACTGTAGTGCGGAGACATCAGGGAAGCTCAATGCTTCCCCGATCACTGCTCTGCACCTCGCGCTGGCTCTGCCCCCCGACCTCACAGCAACTACTGCGGGCTGACGGGAGGTAAACACCCTGCGCATGCGCAAAGTGACCCTCCGCTGTACCCCGCGCATCGCTGGAAAGGACCGCTGGAGCAGACCTCACCGCAATAGCCCTAGACACCGCAGCGCATCGTCTTAAGGGTAAGTATACATTAATTGCTACTTATCACAGCTATACATCGCATCAAAGCAATGCGATGTGTAGTGATAAGTATCAATTATGTTTTCGTTTTCTGTATGAATAGACCCTTTAGTGACCATATTTGTCCACTCACACTTTTCACATCGCAGCTGAACACACCCATGGCCATCCCACTTAAAACACTGTTACTTGAGAAATAGTTATGCTGCTGATATTGATTTGGTATTGCCATGAGCGGTTATTTGTGCATTCAAGCAGTGCATACGCCCAGTGCGCTGCGTCCTGTGTCCGCAGTCACCGCCGCCTGCCCGCTCCCCGTCTGCAGCAGACGCCGTGGACTGTGTGGGCGTCCGCTGTAGCCGTCTCCAGTGACAGATACTAGAGGTCATTACTGACCTCTAGTGTCTGTACGTCGCTGCTATGGCAGAGATCTCATGACGTCTCTCCCATAGTGATCTATTCATGAAGCATTGAAAAGTGTGTTAAAGTGAGCCAGTGGAGAAGTTGTCCATGGCAACCAATCCGCTGATATGTATAATGTATAATGTAAAATATTTCATAAAAGAAAAAAAATATGAAAAAAAAAAATCTCAAACACGTTGTGATTCACAATGAAGGCAGGAAAGTGATCGTACCCTTATATTTGGTGTGAGCCGCAGGTGTTGAGAAAGCAGTAGGCTCCAGAGTTTAGAATCACAAATGTTACCCAAAGCATGCAGAGATTGTCCGTCTTGATTATGGAATAAGGCACAGCATGGCAAACCAACGCGTTTCTGGACTATGCTGTCCCTTTTTCAAGGTCTATATCAGGTTTGAATAATTTTAACATTGATGGGGAGAAACAGATGGTTTACTACCATCGATGGATGTTTCAAGGCTAGTGAATTATTTGGCATCTAAGTATCAGTGCATGGCTCCAGATAAATTGAAAACATAATTCTTAATTAATAAATGATTAATAGAAAAAAATTATAGAACATATATATAGAATTATTTAGTAAATCTTTGTCTTTATTTAGATTGTCTTAGTTTTAAAAAATGGCAGAGGGTGGTAGCAGAAAACGAACCTCACTTACTCAAGATGAAGCTGAAACATCTCACAGTCAGAAGAGTCACAGTGATGCTTCTCATGATGAATATGAATCTCCTGATGAAGGAAGCATCCACAGGGCCCCAAAGTTCACAGATGATGAAACAGACACCCTCATTGACCAAGTTATTCATCATACATGTCAGCTATTTGGTCCCGAAGCTTTTAATGTACACCAGAAATTTAAAAATAATACTTGGGAAGAAATAGCAAAATCTGTGTCTACAGCTCGAGATATACATCGAACTCCTGAAAGCTGCAAAAAGAGACTACGTGACTGTAAGAGGAAGACAAATCATAAAATAAAGTGTAGAAGAAAACTCCAAAAGGTTTGGGAGAAAAAACTAGAAGAGCACTTTAGAATGGTACAAGATGACGAGAGGCCACCCACTGGTTCCCAGGGTAACTATTTTACAAACTATAAATATGTATATAACTATATCTAGATAGATAGATAGATAGATAGATAGATAGATAGATAGATATATTAGCGTATTGTCCATGAAAAATATCAATCCACCAGATGTGTGTGTGTCTATATCTATATACACACAAACATAGGTGGAGTATGCCATAGCCCAATATCAATCAATAAAATAAAAAATGTTTACACATATATTTTAATGGGAGAGTAAGATAGTGAAAAATTTGTTTTATGATGGCAAATGTGAAAATAATTATTTTAATACACAACATTATAAAGAAAATTACATAAATTGACCTTCAGGCTGTTTGTATAATGTGTATATGAAACAAATTAATTGTGTAAATATACACACACTTTGTTTAATGCACAAAGTATGTTAAAAAATTGTATAAAATGACCTTACGGGTTTGTGTATAATGTGTATATTAAACATAAATGCACTCTGTGCTTCAATTTGGACACCATCGCCATGCGATCTCATTATGATATGCAGTTAGTACAAATACTTTCAAATTGTATATCCAAATTAGTACCTGAACCCATCATTTAGGATAAGGTTTACTCAATGTGTGTGTGTGTGTGTGTGTGTGTGTGTGTGTGTGTGTGTGTGTGTGTGTGTGTGTGTGATATTAAAATGTTTAGTAACTGTAATATTTTTATTTTATTTTTTATATTTGCTAAAGAACTTAAGGTTGCTCAAGAAAAAAATCAAAAGAAAACACATAAGAAAAAGCAGAAGAATTTGGAAGAGCAACAGTCTGGTAAAAAATTTAAAACAAAAGTAAAAACGTTACAACTAAACAGTAAATAATGTTTGCAATATTGTATGATGTTATATCGTGAGTTAGATAATAAATAGTTTATGTAAGATATTTCAAAATATAGTGCATATGAAAACATATACTGTTAATTTCTTTGTTCTATTGAGCCAAAATAAATACTTTGGTCATAATTAAAAATCAATGTAATTTTTTTTTTTAAATACATATATAATTATTAGCTGAAAAAAATAGTTAATTGCTAAGTAAATGCTAGTATAATCAAAATAAATTAATTAAATTAAAATCTCTTACTTATGTCTCTCGTTTTATCAACGAGATATACCAAAAGTTAACTGATTACTTTGTAATTGATTATCAATAATTACACTTATAAAGGACATTCTACGAACGCTGCTGCCGCCAATGGGTAAAATTGCAGGCGCAAAGGAGAATTATGCCATTCTTTGTCAGCCCAATCCTGCTGCTGATGCTACTCTTCTAAATGCTGTAAATGTGTGGACTACAGGCAACCCTCACTATGTTATATATGTAAGATATCCGAACTTAATTTTTTCATGTAGGAGGTCATTAGGTAGATAAACATTGATTGGGCTACTAAAAGTCAACATTTATTATGTAGACATGGTCATTAGATTGACATGAGAAATAAGTAGACCTGAGTCCAACCTTCTTAATTTAATTAGTTATTTTTCTTCCTATTTAAGGATCAACTTGGACAACAATTGGGAATGGGAACCTGCAAATAATACAGCGGTAGCTGAGCTAGGCACCTTACACAACACATCACTTAACGAGGAATGTGAGAACAAAAACAGAATTAAAAACCCATGTTGAAATTTTTTACTATATAACTAAGTACCGACAACCCTTCTCCATACACTTATGTCTTGTCACTATTCATCCACGCAAGGCCGACCAGTAATGATTTTTAACTGTCACCCCCTTACCGGCCACACAGATAAGTGTTAGAGCTTTGTATTAGACTCACCTTTTTTTTTTACAGATTTTTAGTCAAATATTTCCACAGTGTGTTGTAAATTGCTACCTACTTTCCTGAGTTAGCGTTGAACCTAAAAACATACACACATGCTATCTAGCATCTTATTCTAATTTTATAAACATGCCCTCCTACTGTAAAATAATATTGTGCTAGCTATAATGTTTTACCCTATGTTGTAGAAATAAATCAAAAATTGGATTAGAAG